>NW_026782614.1:0-180650 GCF_031769215.1 Ylistrum balloti | reverse complement strand
TCAGCAGTCACACATTCATCATCAATAGATAGAACAGACCACCAGTTACCAACATTTATCCCTTCAGCAGTCACACCTTCATCATCAATAGATAGAACAGACCACCAGTTACCAACATTTATCCCTTCAGCAGTCACACATTCATCATTAATAGGTAAATCAGACAGCCAGTCACCAACATTTATCCCTTCAGCGGTCACACCTTCATCATCAATTGATAGAACAGAAAACCAGTCACCCACATTTATCCAGTCAGCTGTAACATCTTTATTATCAATAGATAGAACAGACAGCCAGTCACCAGCATTTATCCAGTCAACTGTCAGACCGTCATCATCAATAGGTAGATCAGAAAGTCAGTCACCAACATTTATCCAGTCAGCTGTTACACCTTCGTTATCAATAGATAGAACAGACAGCCAGTCACCAACACATATCCAGTCATCTGTCACACCTTCATCAGCAATATATACATCAGACAGCCAGTCACCAACATTTATCCAGTCAGCTGTCACACCTTCATCATCAATAGGTAAATCAGACAGCCAGTCACCAGCATTTATCCAGTCAGCTGTCACACCTTCATCATCAACAGTTAGATCAGATAGGCTGTCACCAGCATTTATCTTGTCAGATTTCACACCTTCATTATCAATAGATAGAACAGGCAGTCAGTCAACAACACATATCCAGTCATCTGTCACACCTTTATCATCAATAGATAGATCAGACAGTCAGTCACCAACATTTATCCAGTCAGCTGTCACACCGTCATCATCAATAGATAGATCAGACAACCAGTCAACAACATTTATCCAGTCAGCTGTCACACCTTCATCATCAATAGATAGAACAGACCACCAGTCACCAACATTTATCCCTTCAGCGGTCACACCTTCATCATCAATTGATAGAACAGACAGCCAGTCACCCACATTTATCCAGTCAGCTGTCACACCTTCATCATCAATAGATAGAAGAGACAACCAGTCAGCAACATTTATTCAGTCAGCTATTACACGTTCATCATCAATATATAGAAAAGACAGCCAGTCACAATCATTTATCCTGTCAATTGTCACACCGTCATCATCAATAGATAGAACAGACAATCAGTCCCCAACATTTACCCAGTCACCTGTCACACCTTCATTATCAATAGATAGATTAGACAGCCAGTCATCAACATTTATCCAGTCAGCTGTCACACCTTCATCAGCAATAGATAGATCAGACAGTCAGTCACCAACATTTATCCAGTCAGCTGTCACACGTTCATCATTAATAGATAGATCAGACAGCCAGTCACCAGCATTTATCCCTTCAGCTGTCACACCTTCATCATCAATAGATATATCAGACAGCCAGTCACCAACATTTATCCAGTCATCTGTCACACCTTCATCATCAATAGATAGAACAGACAGCCAGTCACCAACATTTATCCAGTCATCTGTCACACCGTCATTATCAATAGATAGAACAGACAACCAGTCACCAACGTTTATCCAGTCATCTGTCACACATTTATCATCAATACATAGAACAGACAACCAGTCACCAACATTTAACCAGTCAGATTTCACGCCACCCACAACAGTAAGTGTCGTATTACAAAGTCTCTCACCAACAGGTATCCAGTCAGCTGTCACACCGTCATCATCAATAGATAGATCAGGTAGCCTGTCACCAACATTTATCCAGTCAGATTTCACGCCATCCACAAGAGTAAGTGTCGTATTACAAAGTCTCTCACCCACATTTATCCAGTCAGCTGTCACATCTTTATTATCAATAGATAGAACAGACAGCCAGTCACCAGCATTTATCCCTTCAGCAGTCACACATTCATCATTAATAGGTAAATCAGACAGCCAGTCACCAACATTTATCCCTTCAGCGGTCACACCTTCATCATCAATAGGTAGATCAGAAAGTCAGTCACCAACATTTATCCAGTCAGCTGTTACACCTTCGTTATCAATATATACATCAGACAGCCAGTCACCAACATTTATCCAGTCAGCTGTCACACCGTCATCATCAATAGATAGATCAGATAGCCTGTCACCAACATTTATCCAGTCAGATTTCACGTCATCCACAAGAGTAAGTGTCGTATTACAAAGTCTCTCACCCACATTTATCCAGTCAGCTGTCACATCTTTATTATCAATAGATAGAACAGACAGCCAGTCACCAGCATTTATCCAGTCAGCTGTCACACCTTCATCATCAACAGTTAGATCAGATAGGCTGTCACCAGCATTTATCTTGTCAGATTTCACACCTTCATTATCAATAGATAGAACAGGCAGTCAGTCAACAACACATATCCAGTCATCTGTCACACTTTTATCATCAATAGATAGATCAGACAGTCAGTCACCAGCATTTATCCCTTCAGCAGTCACACATTCATCATTAATAGGTAAATCAGACAGCCAGTCACCAACATTTATCCCTTCAGCGGTCACACCTTCATCATCAATAGGTAGATCAGAAAGTCAGTCACCAACATTTATCCAGTCAGCTGTTACACCTTCGTTATCAATAGATAGAACAGACAGCCAGTCACCAACACATATCCAGTCATCTGTCACACCTTCATCAGCAATATATACATCAGACAGCCAGTCACCAACATTTATCCAGTCAGCTGTCACACCGTCATCATCAATAGATAGATCAGATAGCCTGTCACCAACATTTATCCAGTCAGATTTCACGTCATCCACAAGAGTAAGTGTCGTATTACAAAGTCTCTCACCCACATTTATCCAGTCAGCTGTCACATCTTTATTATCAATAGATAGAACAGACAGCCAGTCACCAGCATTTATCCAGTCAGCTGTCACACCTTCATCATCAACAGTTAGATCAGATAGGCTGTCACCAGCATTTATCTTGTCAGATTTCACACCTTCATTATCAATAGATAGAACAGGCAGTCAGTCAACAACACATATCCAGTCAACTGTCACACTTTTATCATCAATAGATAGATCAGACAGTCAGTCACCAACATTTATCCAGTCAGCTGTCACACCGTCATCATCAATAGATAGATCAGACAACCAGTCAAGAACATTTATCCCTTCAGCAGTCACACCTTCATCATCAATAGATAGAACAGACCACCAGTCACCAACATTTATCCCTTCAGCGGTCACACCTTCATCATCAATTGATAGAACAGACAGCCAGTCACCCACATTTATCCAGTCAGCTGTAACATCTTTATTATCAATAGATAGAACAGACAGCCAGTCACCAACATTTATCCAGTCAGCTGTCACACCTTCATCATCAATAGGTAAATCAGACAGCCAGTCACCAGCATTTATCCAGTCAGCTGTCACACCGTCATCATCAATAGATAGATCAGACAACCAGTCAACAACATTTATCTTGTCAGATTTCACACCTTCATTATCAATAGATAGAACAGGCAGTCAGTCAACAACACATATCCAGTCATCTGTCACACCTTTATCATCAATAGATAGATCAGACAGTCAGTCACCAACATTTATCCAGTCAGCTGTCACACGTTCATCATTAATAGATACATCAGACAGCCAGTCACCAGCATTTATCCCTTCAGCTGTCACACCTTCATCATCAATAGATATATCAGACAGTCAGTCACCAACATTTATCCAGTCATCTGTCACACCTTCATCATCAATAGATAGAACAGACAGCCAGTCACCAACATTTATCCAGTCATCTGTCACACCGTCATTATCAATAGATAGAACAGACAACCAGTCACCAACGTTTATCCAGTCATCTGTCACACATTTATCATCAATACATAGAACAGACAACCAGTCACCAACATTTAACCAGTCAGATTTCACGCCACCCACAACAGTAAGTGTCGTATTACAAAGTCTCTCACCAACAGGTATCCAGTCAGCTGTCACACCGTCATCATCAATAGATAGATCAGGTAGCCTGTCACCAACATTTATCCAGTCAGATTTCACGCCATCCACAAGAGTAAGTGTCGTATTACAAAGTCTCTCACCCACATTTATCCAGTCAGCTGTCACATCTTTATTATCAATAGATAGAACAGACAGCCAGTCACCAGCATTTATCCCTTCAGCAGTCACACATTCATCATTAATAGGTAAATCAGACAGCCAGTCACCAACATTTATCCCTTCAGCGGTCACACCTTCATCATCAATAGGTAGATCAGAAAGTCAGTCACCAACATTTATCCAGTCAGCTGTTACACCTTCGTTATCAATATATACATCAGACAGCCAGTCACCAACATTTATCCAGTCAGCTGTCACACCGTCATCATCAATAGATAGATCAGATAGCCTGTCACCAACATTTATCCAGTCAGATTTCACGTCATCCACAAGAGTAAGTGTCGTATTACAAAGTCTCTCACCCACATTTATCCAGTCAGCTGTCACATCTTTATTATCAATAGATAGAACAGACAGCCAGTCACCAGCATTTATCCAGTCAGCTGTCACACCTTCATCATCAACAGTTAGATCAGATAGGCTGTCACCAGCATTTATCTTGTCAGATTTCACACCTTCATTATCAATAGATAGAACAGGCAGTCAGTCAACAACACATATCCAGTCATCTGTCACACTTTTATCATCAATAGATAGATCAGACAGTCAGTCACCAACATTTATCCAGTCAGCTGTCACACCGTCATCATCAATAGATAGAACAGACAACCAGTCACCAACATTTATACTATCAATTGTCACACGTTCATCATCAATAGGTATCAGACAGTCAGTCACCAACATTTATCCAGTCATCTGTCACACGTTCATCATCAATAGATACAGACAGCCAGTCACCACCAACATTTATCCAGTCAGCTGTCACACCTTCATCATCAATAGATAGAAGAGACAACCAGTCAGCAACATTTATTCAGTCAGCTATTACACCTTCATCATCAATAGATATATCAGACAGCCAGTCACCAACATTCATCCAGTCAGCTGTCACACCTTCATCATCAATAGATAGATCAGACAGCCAGTCACCAACATTCATCCAGTCAGCTGTCACACCTTCATCATCAACATTTAGATCAGATAGGCTGTCACCAGCATTTATCTTGTCACCTTTCACACTTTCATTATCAATAGATAGATCAGTCAGTCAGTCACCCACATTTATCCAGTCAGCTGTCAGACCTTCATTATCAATAGGTAGATCGGACAGCCAGTCACTATCATTTATCCAGTCAGCTGTCACACCTTCATCATCAATAGGTAGAACAGACAACCAGTCACTATCATTTATCCAGTCACCTGTCACACGTTCATCATTAATAGATAGATCAGACAGCCAGTCACCAACACATTCCAGTATCTGTCACACCTTCATCAGCAATATATACATCAGTCATTTATCATCAATAGATAGATCAGACACCAGCATTTATTCAGTCAACTTCAGTCATCAATATCATCAACAGACAGCCAGTCACCAACATTTATCAGTCAGCTGTCACACCTTCATCATCAACAGTTAGATCAGATAGGCAGCACCAGCATTTGATCTTGTCAGATTTCACACCTCCATTATCAATAGATAGAATAGGCAGTCAGTCAACAACACATATCCAGTCATCTGTCACACCTTTATCATCAATAGATAGATCAGACAGTCAGTCAACAACACATATCCAGTCATCTGTCACACCTTTATCATCAATAGATAGATCAGACAGCCAGTCACCAGCATTTATCCAGTCAACTGTCAGACCGTCATCATCAATAGGTAGATCAGACAGCCAGTCACCAGCATTTATCCCTTCAGCTGTCACACCTTCATCATCAATAGATATATCAGACAGCCAGTCACCAACATTTATCCAGTCAGCTGTCACACCGTCATCATCAATAGATAGAACAGACAACCAGTCACCAACGTTTATCCAGTCATCTGTCACACATTTATCACCAATACATAGAACAGACAACCAGTCACCAACATTTAACCAGTCAGATTTCACGCCACCCACAACAGTAAGTGTCGTATTACAAAGTCTCTCACCAACAGGTATCCAGTCAGCTGTCACACCGTCATCATCAATAGATAGATCAGGTAGCCTGTCACCAACATTTATCCAGTCAGATTTCACGCCATCCACCAGAGTAAGTGTCGTATTACAAAGTCTCTCACCCACATTTATCCAGTCAGCTGTCACATCTTTATTATCAATAGATAGAACAGACAGCCAGTCACCAGCATTTATCCCTTCAGCAGTCACACATTCATCATTAATAGGTAAATCAGACAGCCAGTCACCAACATTTATCCCTTCAGCGGTCACACCTTCATCATCAATAGGTAGATCAGAAAGTCAGTCACCAACATTTATCCAGTCAGCTGTTACACCTTCGTTATCAATAGATAGAACAGACAGCCAGTCACCAACACATATCCAGTCATCTGTCACACCTTCATCAGCAATATATACATCAGACAGCCAGTCACCAACATTTATCCAGTCAGATTTCACGTCATCCACAAGAGTAAGTGTCGTATTACAAAATCTCTCACCCACATTTATCCAGTCAGCTGTCACATCTTTATTATCAATAGATAGAACAGACAGCCAGTCACCAGCATTTATCCAGTCAGCTGTCACACCTTCATCATCAACAGTTAGATCAGATAGGCTGTCACCAGCATTTATCTTGTCAGATTTCACACCTTCATTATCAATAGATAGAACAGGCAGTCAGTCAACAACACATATCCAGTCATCTGTCACACTTTTATCATCAATAGATAGATCAGACAGTCAGTCACCAACATTTATCCAGTCAGCTGTCACACCGTCATCATCAATAGATAGATCAGACAACCAGTCAACAACATTTATCCAGTCAGCTGTCACACCGTCATCATCAATAGATAGAACAGACAACCAGTCACCAACATTTATACTATCAATTGTCACACGTTCATCATCAATAGGTAGATCAGACAGTCAGTCACCAACATTTATCCAGTCATCTGTCACACGTTCATCATCAATAGATACATCAGACAGCCAGTCACCAGCATTTATCCCTTCAGCCGTCACACCTTCATCATCAATAGATATATCAGACAGCCAGTCACCAACATTCATCCAGTCAGCTGTCACACCTTCATCATCAACATTTAGATCAGATAGGCTGTCACCAGCATTTATCTTGTCAGATTTCACACCTTCATTATCAATAGATACAACAGGCAGTCAGTCAACAACACATATCCAGTCATCTGTCACACCTTTATCATCAATAGATAGATCAGACAGCCAGTCACCAGCATTTATCCAGTCAACTGTCAGACCGTCATCATCAATAGGTAGATCAGACAGCCAGTCACCAGCATTTATCCAGTCAGCTGTCACACCTTCATCATCAACAGTTAGATCAGATAGGCTGTCACCAGCATTGATCTTGTCAGATTTCACACCTCCATTATCAATAGATAGAATAGGCAGTCAGTCAACAACACATATCCAGTCATCTGTCACACCTTTATCATCAATAGATAGATCAGACAGTCAGTCACCAACATTTATACTATCAATTGTCACACGTTCATCATCAATAGGTAGATCAGACAGCCAGTCACCAGCATTTATTCCTTCAGCCGTCACACCTTCATCATCAACATTTAGATCAGATAGGCTGTCACCAGCATTTATCTTGTCAGATTTCACACCTTCATTATCAATAGATACAACAGGCAGTCAGTCAACAACACATATCCAGTCATCTGTCACACCTTCATCATCAATAGATAGATCAGACAGCCAGTCACCAGCATTTATTCAGTCAACTGTCAGACCGTCATCATCAATAGGTAGATCAGACAGCCAGTCACCAACATTTACCCAGTCAGCTGTCACACCTTCATCATCAACAATTAGATCAGATAGGCTGTCACCAGCATTTATCTTGTCAGATTTCACACCTTCATTATCAATAGATAGAACAGGCAGTCAGTCAACAACACATATCCAGTCATCTGTCACACCTTTATCATCAATAGATAGATCAGACAGTCAGTCACCAACATTTATACTATCAATTGTCACACGTTCATCATCAATAGGTAGATCAGACAGCCAGTCACCAGCATTTATTCCTTCAGCCGTCACAGATAGATCAGATAGCCTGTCATCAACATTTATCCAGTCAGATTTCACGCCATCCACAAGAGTAAGTGTCGTATTACAAAGTCTCTCACCAACATTTATCCAGTCAGCTGTCAAACCTTCATCATCAATAGGTAGATCAGACATCCAGTCACTAACATTTATCCAGTCAGATTTCACGCAATCCACAACAATAAGTGTCATATTACAAAGTCTCTCACCAACATTTATCCAGTCAGATGTCACACCTTTCATTATCAGTAGATAGAACATACATCCAGTCACCAACACATATCCAGTCATCTGTCACACCTTCAACATCAATAGATAATACAGACAACCAGTCATCAACATTTATTCAGTCAGCTATTACACTTTCATCATCAATAGATAGAACAGACAACCAGTCACTAACATTGATACTGTCATCTGCCATATCTTCATTATCAATAGGTAGATTGAACAGCCATTCACCAACATTTTTCTCTTCAGCAGCCACGATATCCACATCAGTCGATGTCTTTTCAGAAAGCTTCTCACCAATTTTTATCCAGTCAGATGTCACACCGTCATCATCAATAGATAGAACAGGCAACCAGTCACCAACATTTATCCAGTCAGCTGTCACATCTACATCATCAATTAAAAGAACAGACAGCCAGTCACCAACACCTCCACTTTCAACTGTTACACCTTCATCATCAATATATACATCACACAGTCAGTCACTAACATTTATCCAGTCAGCTGTCACACCGTCATCATCAATACATAGAACAGACAGCCAGTCACTAACATTTATCCAGTCAGATTTAACGCAATCCACAACAATAAGTGTCGTATTACAAAGTCTCTCACCAACATTTATCCAGTCAGATGTCACACCTTCATTATCAATAGATAGAACAGACAGCCAGTCACCAACATTTATCCAGTCAGCTGTCAAACCTTCATCATCAATAGGTAGATCAGACAGCCAGTCAATAACATTTATCCAGTCAGCTGTCACACCTTCATCATCAATAGGTAGATCAGACAGCCAGTCAGTAACATTTATCCCTTCAGCTGTCACATCTTTATCATCAATAGGTACATCGGACAGCCATTCACAAACATTTTCCTCGTCAACAGCCACGATATCCACATCAGTCGGTGTCTTATCAGAAATCTTCTCACCAATTTTAATCCAGTCAGCAATCACACCTTCATCATCAATAGGTAGATCAGACATTCAGTCAGCAACATTTATCCCTTCAGCTGTCACACCTTTATCATCAATAGAAACATCAGACAGCCAGTTACCAACATTCATCAAGTCAATTGTCACACCTTCATCATCAATATATAGAACAGACAACAAGTTACCAACATTTATCCAGTCAGCTGTCACACCTTCATCATCAATAGATAGAAGAGACAACCAGTCAGCAACATTTATTCAGTCAGCTGTCACGCCATCCACATCAGTAAGTGTCGTATTACAAAGTCTCTCACCAATATTTATCCAATCAGCTGTCACACCTTCATTATCAATAGATAGAACAGACAGCCAGTCACCAACATTTAAACAGTCATCTGTCATATCTACATCATCAATCGATAGAACAGACAGCCAGTCACCAACATTTAAACAGTCTGCTATCACACCTTCATCATCAATATATAGACCAGACAGCCAGTCACCAACATTTAAACAGTCTGCTATCACACCTTCATCATCAATATATAGAACAGACAGCCAGTCACCAACATTTAAACAGTCTGCTATCACACCTTCATCATCAATATATAGAACAGACAGCCAGTCACCAACATTTAAACAGTCTGCTATCACACCTTCATCATCAATATATGGAACAGACAGCCAGTCACCAACATTTAAACAGTCTGCTATCACACCTTCATCATCAATATATAGAACAGACAGCCAGTCACCAACATTTAAACAGTCTGCTATCACACCTTCATCATCAGTTAGAAAAGACAGCCAGTCACTATCAATTATCCTGTCAATTGTCACAACGTCATCATCAATATACAGAACAGACAACCAGTCACTAACATTGATACTGTCATCTGTCACATCTTCATTATCAATAGGTAGATCGGACAGCCAGTCACTATCATTTATCCAGTCAGCTGTCACACCTTCATCATCAATAGATAGATCAGACAGCCAGTCACCAACATTGATACTTTCAACTGTCACACCTTCATCATCAAAATATACATCAGACAACCAGCTACCAACATTTTACCAGTCTGCTGTCACACATTCATCATCAATAGGTAGATCAGACAGCCAGTCACCAACACTTATCCAGTCAGCTATCACACCTTCATCATCAATAGATAGAACAGACAACCATTTACCAACATTTAGACAGTCAGCTGTCACGCCATCCACATCAGTAAGTGTCGTATTACAAAGTATCTCACCAATATTTATCCAGTCAGCTGTCACACCTTCATTATCAATAGATAGAACAGACAGCCTGTCACCAACATTTATCCAGTCATCTGTCATATCTACATCATCAATCGATAGAGCAGACAACCAGTCATCAACATTTATCCAGTCAGCTGTCACGAAATCCACATCAGTCGGTGTCTTATCAGAGAGCCTGTCACCTACATTTATCCAGTCAGTAATCACGGCATCCGCATCAGTCAGTGTGTTATCAGAGAGCTTCTCACAAACATTGATCCAGTCAGCTGTCACGCCATCCACATTAATCGCCGCCATATCAGAAAGTCTGTCAACAACAATTTTCCAGTCAGTAGTCACACCGTCCACATCCATGGGAGTCATAACAGAAAGCAAGTTACGAACAAATAAACAGTCAGCAGTCACGCCATCAACCTCAGTCAGTGTCTTATCAGAGAGTCTGTCACCAGCATTCATCCATTCAGTAATCACACCATCCACATCAATCAGTGTCATATCAGAGAGTCTGTCTCATACATTTATCCAGTCAGCAGTCACGCTATCCATATCACTCAGTGTCTTATCAGAGAGTCTCTCACCTGCATTTATCTTGTCAGCAGTCACATCATCTACATCAGTCAGTGTCATATCAGAGAGTCTCTCAACAACATTTGTCCCGTCAGCAGCCACGACATCCACATCAGTCGGTGTCTTATCAGAGAGCTTCTCACTAATTTTTATCCAGTCAGCAGTCACACCATCCACATCAATCGGAATCATAACTGAAAGCCAGTTACGAACAATTAACAAGTCAGCAGTCACGCCATCCACATCAGTCAGTGTAATATCAGAGAGCTTGTCACAATCATTTATCCAGTCAGCTGTCACACCATCAGCCTCCATTGGTGTCATATCAGAGAGCCTGTCACCAACAATCCTCCATTCAGATTTCATGCCATCCAAATCCATCGGAGACATATCGGAAAGCCTGTTCCGAACAACTGACCAGTCACCTGTCACTTTATCCACATCATTTCTTGTCATATCAGAGAGCCTGTCACCAACATTTAACAAGTCAGGTGATATCAAATCAAATGCGTCACCATCGTTGTCGTTGATGATGAAGACAGAGAGTTTGTCATACTCTTTGTTGAAATCTAATGCGGCACAATCGATAAATACAGAGGATTTACCATCACTACTAACATTGCCCGCCGTCACATCATCTACAACCTGGAGCAAGAACACCAGGAAGATGTCGTTTATCCCATCAATTGTAAAGACATTACCAAGAGGAAACTCATTTTCATTGTTTCAATCAACACTATCACAGAATGTAAACTCCATGATATCGCCACTGCTTGTTCTGTCAGATGTGACACCATCTTTCTCGAGGAATACAAATACAAATATAAATTTTCCCGGCGCAACATTTCAGACAATGTTGCCACAAATTGTGACGAGTAAATTGTTGGAGAGTATAGGATCGTCCTCTGAATCCAGGCCTTCGTCAGCACTGAGAACGAAAGCAGAGATGACAACATCAGTGTTTATCCAGTCAGAGTGGACTTCTGGGCAGTCCCTGTTGTTTCAATCGGCTCTAATATCATCGATGACATTGAGCTCATCCCTTTTGATCCATTCAGCCGTGACGACATCTGAGACACTTAGTAAGAATAATTTGTCCAATCTGATCCAAACGGTAGGATCGTCGTTTGCTATATTTAATGGGATGACGGAGAATATATCAGTTACCCCGTCCAATGCTGTGACATCAATGACTGTGTTACCATCCCATGAACATTCGGAGATCGCACCATCTGTAACTGATACCATAGATGTCTCTCCTGTCCAGCCAACGTTGACGTCTGTGTTGAGTAGCGTGTCATTAGAAAATCTGTCAATAACGCTGCTACCATCAATGATTTCGGATAGTATACCATCATTCGTGAAGCAGTCAACGATTACATCGAGGAAACTGACACCAAAACCTACGGTACCAAGTCGTCCATTTGTTGCCTCATTCACATCTCAAAGCTCGATATCAACCAATACGATGTCAGCGACACACTCACTTGATCCTGATGTACATTCATATTTGTTATCATCGGAAGGCACGTCGCCAGGAATGACTGTCATCATACAATCAACACCATCACTTTCAGAATCAGACATGGCATTGGTCCAGTCCTCGCTTGAATCGTTGATGACCTCAAAAAGTGGCACGCTTACAAATCTAGACCTTCCATCTAGTATATCACTACTCAGCATTGATCAACTCAGTTCAAGACCTGTTGTGTCCATCAGTCTGTTACGGTCACCTTTCCCATCATCAGGGTCGACAATGCAGCCGCAATTTAGTCAGTCGGAACAAGAATCAGGAGAGACCATAAAAACTTCAAAGTCACTTGCAATGACATCATCTAGTATTGTCCCGTCCGTAGCATCAGACTCTGTGTCAGCAACAGCATCAGATGTTAGCGATGCTACAGCACCTCCGCCTCCAAAAGACGAGGACATAATGCTGCAAATACGTATCCAAGTGAAGCAGACGATCAATGTTACGACTGATGCATTCAAAGACGAAATCGCACTCGGTATGTTAATGTTACCATTGTAAAGATCCTTCCCACTATAGTTCTAAGTTATAAATAAATACATTTTCAATTGAGACATTTTGGAGCGTTCATGCAAATAAAAATATTGATGATTGATTCCAATGAAGAAGTTCCAGATGTATTCCTGGTATTAACAAGCGAATGTTTCTCATGTTTTTTAAGGTCTAGCGGAGACATATAGGGAAGCATCTTCAACACGACGAAAACGACATATCCACAATGTATCTAGGTGGAAACGTCAGGAAAATGTTCAAGTTCAGGTATGTTATAATCACACTTTACAAACGGAATTCTCATCAATACTCCTTATAAAATAGTTGCCACTTTCTTCAAGTATAGCAATTATTTCATGAAGTGACAAGAAAAAGAGTACAAAGCCACACAAGTGCGGAGTACCTGTCAGTATATATTTAGAATTAGATACCATAGAGACAAGTAATGACTCAAATTGCCTCATGAAGCAGTCTCGTCTTTTAGTGCTCTTAATATGAATGTGAGAGACCGATTGCTAAGCAAGTACTTTTATATTCAAACCAGGTCTTTACGGTACTTGTGCCTCACAATGCTGGATTGTGTTTATCAAATTAGTCAGAGAGTTACGTTATCACAATATTTCTGGTCCATAACTTCAATAGGTACACTACGGAAGCCCAATGCTTTACAGTTCAGATTTCGCATGTATTGTAAATATATGGAGACAAATAATTAACTTATTGATGAGGATACTGTTAAACCCCAATATGTCGAAATAAATTTTAAAGGTAGATCAAATATGTAAAATAGATTTGACCCTAAACCATGCAGGGACGTAGAAATTCAAAATAACTGAACATGGAGTAAAAGGACTTGCGTTTTATCAGAAGGTAATTGTAACATCAAGAAGCACTACACTAGCTCGTATTTTTATAGAGACGTGTGATTCGGAACCTTGTTGGAACGCCTTATTTACACAATTAATGACTTGACAACCTGATCCTCGCGCATGTCCAATATTATCCTTGTTCTGTTTGATATTGCAAGGACTTGTATACTTGTGTATAAAACACATTACAGATATAAAGCATTTTAAGAGTATCTTATTGTAGGATATGGCTGCATAACAGTAATTTTCTGCGTTCATAACTCGATGAACTAATCATTGCTCCTCACACAGCTGAAGGTTATAAATAGTAATGTTCTATATGTGTTTTCTGTGTCCAGGTAACGAACATCACACGAGATGACAAGGCAGAGGGAGTCGACGTGACATTCTTCGTCATCGAGGATGGAACCGTAGTACCAGTGCTGACAGCGCGTGACAGATATAACCGACTAAGCCAGGTGGAGACGAGCGCTATCTTAGGTTATCCGGTGTGTACTCTGTCTGATCAGAAATATTCTCGTCCTCAGAATGAATGACGCTATGATCTAGGAGGGAGAAAGAGAGTCGATGAGATAGAAAATAAAGATAAGAATCTAAAGATGACTTCAGAGTAAAAGAAATTATTTAGAGTTACCAATATCCTCTTATTGAAGACAACAAAACATGCAAAGGGGTGGTACAATATACATTAGATCTACAATATATACTTTCTCCATATCCGAAAAAAGAGTAGGGATCATTGAAAGTGCGTGAATTGCGCAACAGTCAGAACGTTTGTCTACATTGAATTCTTTACATGTTCGCTATTCTTTATCTCCTAGGTCTTAGACCCGGTGTCCCTGGCGCTGTTGGAACCTGAGACGGAGGACGAAGATGAACTGCTTGGCCCTCTTACAATACTCCTCATTGGTGTGCCTTCAGCAGTCGTAATCGTGCTAACACTGGCCTATTTCCTTATGCACTGTAATGACCAACCCCGGACCGGAGCGAGGTCCTCGGTAAAGTCCGACCACAGTGGATCTTGCCAGGTAGGGCCGGCGTATCGTGCATACTCTGGGGCATGTTCATGTTACATATCCTTGGGGATGTTACGTACCCCAGGGGCTTGTTCAGGTTAGGTACCCCGGGGGCTGTTAATCTTTCGTACTCCGCGGGTTGTTCATGTTTCGTACCCCGGGGTCTATTCATGTAACATACCGTAACATCCATTATCTTAGTTTCAAAAAACAAATCCGAGTCGATCATGGCACGGAATGTCCACTTCTCTAGCGAAAATTATCTACCATTGTCAACCCATGTCAATCATGGTACGGAATGCTCACTTCTCGAGTGAATATTATCTACCATTGTCAACCCATGTCAATCATGGTACGGAATGCTCACTTCTCTAGCGAAAATTATCTACCATTGTCAACCCATGTCAATCATGGTACGGAATGCTCACTTCTCGAGTGAATATTATCTACCATTGTCAACCCATGTCAATCATGGTACGGAATGCTCACTTCTCTAGCGAAAATTATCTACCATTGTCAACCCATGTCAATCATGGTACGGAATGCTCACTTCTCTAGCGAAAAATAACTACCATTGTCAACCCATGTCAATCATGGTACGGAATGCTCACTTCTCGAGTGAATATTATCTACCATTGTCAAGCCATGTCAGTCATGGTACGGAATGCTCACTTCTCGAGTGAATATTGTCTACCATTGTCAACCCGAGTCAGTCATGGTACGGAATGTCCACTTCTTGAATGAATATTGTCTACCATTGTCAGCCTAGCTCAGTCATAGTGTCTACCATTGTTGACTGTAAACGCATACGATTGATATAGTTAATATTTTCTATTATAGAAATGCGAGTCGCTTGCAGACCATGACCTAGTAATCGACA
Source organism: Ylistrum balloti (assembly GCF_031769215.1). Taxonomy (NCBI): domain Eukaryota; kingdom Metazoa; phylum Mollusca; class Bivalvia; order Pectinida; family Pectinidae; genus Ylistrum; species Ylistrum balloti. The sequence goes on along the minus strand of NW_026782614.1, from coordinate 164,676 downwards.
TGGAGAAGGGGGACATTGTCAGCCGTTCCTCGGTCGGTAGTGGTAGATCGACCGCACAGAGGACGTCAGCTTGGCTTCGGACAATGTGGGACGAACAGGACTATGACGTCACTGACGTGAAACAGCCGTGTCAAGAGGAAATTGATGACGAATGGGACACCCTAAGTATCACACTAAAATCGAGATCTTGGTCTCTAAAGAGTTATCCCTTCATTGACAAAGAGTTGAGGGCAAAAGACGTTCACAATAATGGAAGTTTACACATATTTACACTTCCTGATACTAACCTCGATGAGGTTTCCCGAGCTGTTCAGCCAGATCAACCAAGATTTGATATCATCGGCGACAGAAAGAACCATATTCTAGGGCTTCAAGAAACAGATATTGGTAATATTGATAAACCTCGAAGTATTGAAATCACCCAAGTTGTGCGACAAGATCCATTACATAGGCAGGAGCAGTCCAGATCAAAACGGAAACCTAGTGAATCTTTCAGAGAGCCAGCGTTAGATAACTCCGTTTCCGGTATGAGACACAGAGAACCGTACGTAGGAAAAAGGCAAAAGCGACAATATAAAACCAATCCCAGGAGAAAGTGGAAGCGTAGAAAAGCCTTCAAACACAAATACGAAGGTTTTGCCAACAGATTTCAACCTGATAATCCGACTTCAGGTGCATTACAGAATGGAAAGCTACATCCACATCAAGGCACAGGTCCACTTCCAGATCGATTTGAAATGGCGTCTACGTATTTTGGACCACGTAATGGTGATTCTGGAATACGACAATTTGAAGGATGTGACACTAACAGGTCATACCCAGTATTACATAGTACAGATTTGCTCGGATGTCGAGCCATGTCAACAACGTCAACACACAAATCAGACGATCAGTTCCCGGCACCATCTACGTACTACGGATCACAGCTTTCCGATGGATACGTACCGTTGGGAGATGGTGGAAAACAGATTGGGGACCAAGATACGATACCTATGAGAGCTGTTCATTTTGGAGAAATCGATGTTATACCAGAGTTACTCAAAGGGAATGTTTGTCCTGATTTTACACGAGAAGATAACGCCAACATGCATGTCACTGGATTTAGAGAATTGCCTCATTCAACGATAAATGAGACTGCTGAATATCCCAATTTCGAGTCGATGCTTCCACACAAAAGTGGCGATACTGAAAAGCTTATAACCATGCATCAGAAAAGAAAATGTGTGCATGGATTCTCTAATCAAATATTCGAAAATTATGAGAAGACTCCGATAGTTTGTTTGGAAGAAAAGGATCTACAAAACCAGTTTTACTTCGCTTACGACGAAAGTCAGAAACAAGAGGCGCCATTGTCTATCATTGACGATGGATTGTACATTATAGGTGACAACGAGCATCACATAGACAACAGGACCACTACACAACATATGGATCCGGTATATGCCAACCATTCACAAGATCGGCTGTTTAAAGACTCCGTGACTGGTCGAAGGTGGGCAGGCGGTTTCGACAACTCAGGGCTATTTGGCTTAGGTGATGTGACCAGACACGACCCCAAAATACAACCTACTTACATATATCTCTCAGGTGTGTCCAACAACAGCTGTACTGAAGACGGTGAGTTATCACTCGGTGGACACACCTGGCGTGGGCAAGACTCTCAGGGGGTGACTAGGCGTGGGTCCGACTCTCAAGAGGGGACTGGGCGTGCCCCCAAATCTCAGGGGGTCACTGGGCGTGAGTCTGACCCCTGGAAATATTCTGAGCGTGTGGCAAAATCCAAAGAACACACTGGAAGTGTCTTCCATTCTTGGAGACAAAATGGGCATGATTTGGACCCCTGGAAACACACTGGGCTTGGATCAGATCGCTGGGGAGGTACTGGGAGAGGGTCAGATTCCAGAGGACACTATGGACAAGGACAATCTGGAGCAGAAAAATCAAGTGAACAAATTCATTACCAAGATGGAAACTTCGCAACGGTGGGAACCGATAATTCCCAGCAGTTTTGGGTCGATGGCCAAAATGTGGAAAACAGACAAGTACAACGATCGGAACCACCGAAGATGTTAAGTCACCAACAAACACAATATATAGATTATGGACATAACTACCAGGTTATGGAAACAAGATTCCCATCATTTCCAACTGGATATCCGCTAAACAACTACGACACCAATCCAGCCATTGTGATTTCACCTGTACCACTAGAACACAATGACCTGTATGTACCTGTTCAGGAAGTGTCTACACAAAACTTAAGGTGAGTTATTACCAGTGATGGAAAATCGTTATAAGTCTCCATTACATTGGAGGTTTTTATTTTACCGAGACCTGTGCATGGTCAAGTAGCAAATTCCTGAAAAATTTCTTATGTGAAGACGAATTTAATACATGAAATAAATTCGAAACTTTTGCAAACTTTCATGAAAATATTTTATTACAAAATCTAAATTGGCGATATTCTTTCTCTTTGTATCTCTTTTTTTGCGACGTCACAATGCATATGACAGCGGAGGTAAGGTCAAATGAAAAACAAGATATGCTTATGAAAAACTATGCCCCAAGTTACAACATAATTCTGAAGTGGGACATTAAAACTCTACTGTGTATGGCATGTGCTAAATGCATGACACTTTGTGAAACACTTGCTGCCATCTCGTCACACGAATTTCAATCTTAGTGTACATAGGATTATGATACAGCCGAAAAAATTTTGATTCCATGAAAAGAACATACAGGCCAATTATGAAAGCCCTGCCTCTTATGATACAATAGTTATGGGCAAGGTTAAAGTTCACACAAGGTAGACAGCACAAAATCAATATGCCCCCGATTTTCTATCCATGGGCCAGGTTTCAAACATCCCATATCCATGAAAATTCGAGTGAGATCCGCCTTTTATACGATGAGTGTTACTGATGACAGGGTGCATATAGTTATACTTAGCAAAATAACTCTTGCAGGTTAGATAAACCAAAACGTCAGGAAGGGAGAAAACTCGTGCGATCTTGTCTGATTACAAACTATATTGAATTTTCTGAAATAATCACTACAGGATTCAAGGAATATTGCTTTCTGTATGCAAAAACATGTTTTCCTAACCCAGATGACTCTTTCCCATAGACCATTTCAAACTTGAATACACACTTCAAACAGAAAAGTATTCAAACTAGATTGGAATGGTTGTCTCCGACAACAAAGAGGGGCTCCCTGAAAATTCAAGTGTGCTATGAAACTATGGTTACGTGTTAAGTCCTGTGCATGTTGAATAAATTACTTAAAACTGTTGTATGTCCGTGTAGGTGAATACCGTGGTATTAGCGTCAACGGAGGGGACATCTTCAACAGGTTAATTGTTTGAATTTCTATTGAAATGCCCTTTCCATTGAACCAACGTTTCTATAGTTACTGTATAAATATGATGTAAAAAGTATGAAACTGTTTAATATCGCCAAAATACAACTTACGATATATGTTTAACACATGAAAACTACGATCAACTTCATTTCCGGATATTACAAACATACCATCCCCGATACTCCAGGGGTTACAATCACTTCCGCTTCCTCCACCCCTTGACTATATCATGGAAAAATTGAAGGTTCCATGTGCGACACCTCGTGGACAAGACGAAAAGACTAGTTTGATACTTTGATGTACATCAAACGAATTTCGAGGTCGCATAACGTTATATTGTAATGGCTATGAAGTTGGGTGTCGCTTCTTTGTAATCTTTAAAGGAACGTATCAGCCTGTGATTGGTCAGATTTTTTTTCTGTCGGAACCAATTAAGTTACTTCGTTTGTGCCTTCAGTTTGGCCATGAAATGTTTCAGTGGTGTAGAGAGCGAAAGTGGTCGTAACCCCTGGAATATCTAGGATGCAAACATGTGTTAAATTCCGTAGCTAGTTTGGGTTTTGCGCATAAGTGTTGGTGTTTAATATTTCTGTGTTAATATAATCAACGAGACATTCAATTAACAGAAATGTGACAGATACAGTGATATTGTCCATAGTTATGTAAGACAGACAGAAAAGTTATCCCCTGTTGAGGTCAGGTGGGGGACCTCAACCTGAAGTGAAAGATTATTATGTCAGAAAACATTAAGCTTGACAAGTTTGAAGATATTCCGGTAGAAGCTGGAAGCACGTTACAGATGTCACATCCTGTTACAATTATACCACAAGCAGACAAAATACGTTTCTACAGTCAGATATCATTCTTACTCAGAAAAAAAGGAAATCACGGTTACCTAGACTGAGTGACGGGTAAAAACTTCTGACAATCTAACATCATATCAATCTCAGTAAACATTTATCTTACATTTATTTGAGTATATTGTTTGAACAATACTTGTCGCGACATATTTGCAGACTTACTACTGAAGTCGTCCCTAATCATGTTTACAATCAGGTCTCTCCACCACCTTTACGTATATTAATTCTTAAACTTTTAATCCTTGTTTCCCTTTTTGTATTGTAATAAAGATTTTTTTCAGTACGGATGATTCCAAACCATTGTTCAGTAACTTCGAGATAATAAGAATTGGGCCGACAATAACGCTCCCATCTTGTTACTAATATGTTCCTGTAGCAGATAAAATTAATTTTAAAGTATGTCATGCATAACACACACTATTTTAGAAGTACGAAGCTAACAAGTTTTGTTTTACACAAACATCTGTGATTATTCTTCCATCATTTCTATGACAGTTTACCGTATACATTGTCCGTTATGACATATTTTAACCTGTATATTACAAACCGATTATGTGCGCTTATAGTTGGGTACCCTGCATCTCCAGCCTTTGGTATTTTCGTGTCACAGTTGATTCAATATTCCCGATTTTCGTGACTGACGGACCAACTCTAACATCGGGGTTCCAACGATGCAAATTGGTGAAATATTATGGGGAAGTTTTATGGTCGCCATGGTGATCTCATTAAGAAATATTTTATTTTTTAGTGATATGAAACTGGATGTGTTTGAAGCTTGTTGTATACCTTGTTCTCATTTGAGAACAAGACATTACTTAGTTGAATTAAATGGTGGGTGTCGTCGATGAAGCAAAAGACGCTTACTCTTCCGGAACACCTGGTATTCATCTCCTTGTACTTTTTCAGGAGTCTCCATTTAGATCTTTCTTTTGTTCGTGTTTTGACTTAGTTTTATGATATTTGATTTTGGATTATGATTATGTTGTCATGTTGGTATGTTCTTGATTTTTTTAATCAGTCTTTATCTATACACAAATAGGTAGATCAAGCACTGTACATATGACAATATTTTTGTTATCTATCTGTGACTTACAGTCTGTGTTTGTGTTCTATCCGACTAGGACTCGCCTAGCGTCTGCGGGGCCAATCCCAAGATATACTGATAACAACAACAACAGGTTCAATACTTAAACCCTGAGAGATAAGTGTCTGAAAAATGATATGTAAATCACAATGATGATAAAAATTGTAAAATTGTACTGATCGTTTGCCGTGAACGAAAGCCAAAACGACAGTACCTTATGTCTGAATGGGACGGTTTTTCATATCAGTCGTACTGTAGTGTACACATCACTTACATATATACTGTTTTGATACCAGTTATGGTCATTTTAAATGACATAACTTCGCCCCTTGCGTCCCCAATAGGGGCCTTGCCCCCTGTACCCCCATTAGGGGAGGACCTCCAAACCCCTTTCTTACTTAGACTTTGAAAGAAAACGGTGTTGCTCGGACAACGGCAACATCGTCCGCCACTGATAAGCTCGATAGATAACACACAAATCAAAATAAAACCTTTTCCTGAAATACATATACTGAGAGGAAAAAGAAACGCAATTAGCAGAAAGTTAATAATGTAAATTAAATCCTTGACGTACACCCTTGAAACTTACAAATGTGCACGTTTGATTTAGGTCCCTGTGGTACCGTATTAAAATCACTGATGCATAACTAAACTGCGCACGTCGCTTGTACAAAAGAATAAGAGACAAAAGCACGATATCTCAAACCCAGTATAAAGGATTGGTTCAAAATCTGTGTGTTCGAATCTTATATCCGTCTTGATTTCCCACATTTTAAGCATAAACAGTTCACCGTAAAAAATGCCACGACTGTCCGAAGTTGACACACACGATATCGATGGGTCCAGAACGCACTTCATTTTGAGTGGTGTACTCTTGAATCAACGTCAATTTTGAAAGGTTTACTTAACGTACACGAATGAAATTCTCGTAGATGACAGAGTGGTCAACTATCTTCCAGTTACACCATAATTACATTCTAAAACCCTTTTCTATTTCCTGTAGTTGACCTGGAAATTCCTAATTGCGTTTCTTTTTCCTCTCAGTATATATAACTATTATGCTGCAGAAATACGGACTCGCACGGATCATTTCCAATAACAAAAAACCTTGTAAACACTTCCCATCATTATAACACACATCGCAGTATCATTAAAAATGAAACAGAAATATGAAGGATGAAGGGCCTATGTTTTACACCATATGTTTTCCAGTGTTTTAACTTCTTTTCTTTATTTACTGGGCACGGAGAATTCACCACATTTTCAATATATATAGAGAAAAAAAGCCAGCTCTAAGATGGTCGGTTGAAAGTAAAGAAGATACTCAAAGATTATAAAGAAATAGTATAATTATAAAATTTGTGATTATTACAATGATACAATAGTTCAAAGAACATTTCTCCGCCCACACACGGCCCAATTGTACAAGTGTACAGAACTATGGCCTCTAGACCTGTCGCCCAAAACGAAATGTGACATAATGCATATATATTTGTGTACAAATGTCCATAGTTACGAAGCAAAGAAAAACATAATTCACATCAGTAATAAGAGAATATTCATTGACAGGGTCGTAGGCGACATAGAAAGGCATGATAATACAATAAATTTAGTTATTTGAATTGAAATAAGCCAGGTATTTATAATCCAGAATTAAATCTCCCGGGTATGGGAGCCTCGTTTTGACACCCGTGCGACACTCCGAGCCGTTTTGCGTTTGTCGTTATGATTACCAATGGCATCGTGACAACGAAAACAACACCGGGCACCTGTCTCGTCAAGTAACACGTAAAGTGTATGTCAGAAACAAAATGTCGGACAAGGGATTAACGATTAACTTTAATCACTGTAAGTATTAAAAAAACATTTGAACTGTTGATGTGTAGAAGTTAGTTTTATGATTGTCACACCTGTAATTAAGAATCTGGCCAGGTGACAAGATATATCTACAACAAGGGGACGCGATCGATGTAGATATTGATTTGCTGATTTGCCGAGGTGTAAATGTCGTGTTGATTTGACATGTTGTATGACTCCAGTTTACTCAGACGATATATGACGATACCTTGGAAAGTAATACGTTTCTTGTACTTTAATTAGGAATAACAGCGTAGCATTGGTAAATACCAGTATGTTTATCTCACCTGTTTACTGTTAGCTTACCCAAGATATGTTCTACATGTTATAGCACCTGTTTAACTACACTGATAATTGAAGCACATAGATGTCAGACATGAATTTATTAAAAAGTTATGTCATTTATACCACACAATAAACATGCAGGTTTGGATAACCTCATCCCCTCACCATTTATACCACACAATATACATGCAGGTTTGGATAACCTCATCCCCTCACCATTTATACCACACAATATACATGCAGGTTTGGATAACCTCATCCCCTCACCATTTATACCACACAATATACATGCAGGTTTGGATAACCTCATCCCCTCACCATTTATACCACACAATAAACATGCAGGTTTGGATAACCTCATCCCCTCACCATTTATACCACACAATATACATGCAGGTTTGGATAACCTCATCCCCTCACCATTTATACCACACAATAAACATGCAGGTTTGGATAACCTCATCCCCTCACCATTTATACCACACAATAAACATGCAGGTTTGGATAACCTCATCCCCTCACCATTTATACCACACAATATACATGCAGGTTTGGATAACCTCATCCCCTCACCATTTATACCACACAATATACATGCAGGTTTGGATAACCTCATCCCCTCACCATTTATACCACACAATAAACATGCAGGTTTGGATAACCTCATCCCCTCACCATTTATACCACACAATAAACATGCAGGTTTGGATGACCTCATCCCCTCACCATTTATACCACACAATAAACATGCAGGTTTGGATGACCTCATCCCCTCACCATTTATACCACACAATAAACATGCAGGTTTGGATGACCTCATCCCCTCACCATTTATACCACACAATAAACATGCAGGTTTGGATAACCTCATCCCCTCACCATTTATACCACACAATAAACATGCAGGTTTGGATGACCTCATCCCCTCACCATTTATACCACACAATATACATGCAGGTTTGGATAACCTCATCCCCTCACCATTTATACCACACAATAAACATGCAGGTTTGGATAACCTCATCCCCTCACCATTTATACCACACAATATACATGCAGGTTTGGATAACCTCATCCCCTCACCATTTCTTGCATGTATCCAACAAACAAATCTTTGTGACTTTTTAATGTCAGATCTACATGTACTCTACCTTATAATACAGGTATGAGATACTCATGTGGTGTAGATAATTATTTCACCACCAATGGTATGTTAGTTTTCTAATAGTTTTTTGTTCTGTTGTGGGTTTTCCTCCAATGTCTGAATCACCATGTGTAACCCTTAGTGGAGTGACATTATCGTAAACTGTCCAGCTTATTAACTGCAGCATTCTGTTGGCCGTATGGTCATTTCCTTAACATAATCCAGATCTGCACCAGGACAACTAAAGAGACCTCCTGCCTCATTGATTTGTACTTGGAACAAAACTATTACACACCAATTTCCACATACCATACCTCTACACCAATCCCTATCATCCCTAAAACTAATCAGGCCGACCATGCAGACCTATTCCCACCATAACTCTGTTCCAACAAACTCCCTCCACCACACTTCTCTAAATCCCACTACCCCCTACTTTTATCACTTCCCTTCTCCCAATGCCTTATACTCTCTCCATCCCATTACTCCTAGCATCATCCTATTCCCTCTGTCCACTTTTACCTTCTCCTCCCCTCCTTCACATACTCCTCTTTTTACACCCTGACATCCCCTACTATTTCCCTTGCCCTGAACATCCGCCCACTCTTTCTTTAATCTGGTCCCCCACCCCTACTCTCACCATTCCCCTACTCTCACCATTCCCCTACTCTCACCATTCCCCTACTCTCACCATTCCCCTACTCTTCCAATTCACCTAAATCAACTTCCTCCATTCTTTCTACATCTACTCCCATCATTTTCGCAATACTTTTCTTCGTCATTTTCTTATTCCTCTATCTATACCTACTCTCACAACCTGCCTACTCCTACTCCCACCACCACTTATACCTACTTCCATCACCTGCCTACTTACTCCCAAAACCTGCCTACTCTTACTTTCATTATTCTGCCTCCTCATATACCTGCATCCACCACATATACCTACTCCCACCACCTGCCTACCCCTACCTCCACTCCCATCACCACCTACACCAACTCTCTGTTTAACCAACACTAACCAATCTATCTCCTACACCTCCCATCAACACCCCTCTACTCCAACTCCCATCCCCATGCCTACTCCCACCCCCACGACTGCACCCATCCCCACACCTACTCCCACCCCCACGCCTACTCCCACCCCCACGCCTACTCCCACCCCCATGCCTACTCCCATCCCCACACCTACTCCCACCGCCACGCCTTCTCCCATCCCCACGCCTACTCCCACCCCCACACCTACTCCCATCCCCACACCTACTCCAACCCCCACACCTACTCCCATCCCCAAGCCTACTCCCATCCCCACACCTACTCCAACCCCCACACCTACTCCCATCCCCAAACCTACTCCACTCCCCGTACCTACTCCAACCCCCATGCCTACTCCCACCCCCACGCCTACTCTCATCCCCATGTCTACTCCCATCCCCACGCTTACTCCCACCCCCAAGCCTACTCCCATCCCCAAACCTACTCCCATCCCCTTACCTACTCCCACCCCCACACCTACTCCCACCCCCACGCCTACTCCCACCCCCATGCCTACTCCCATCCCCACACCTACTCCCACCGCCACGCCTTCTCCCATCCCCACGCCTACTCCCACCCCCACACCTACTCCCATCCCCACACCTACTCCAACCCCCACACCTACTCCCATCCCCAAGCCTACTCCCATCCCCACACCTACTCCAACCCCCACACCTACTCCCATCCCCAAACCTACTCCACTCCCCGTACCTACTCCAACCCCCATGCCTACTCCCACCCCCACGCCTACTCTCATCCCCATGTCTACTCCCATCCCCACGCTTACTCCCACCCCCAAGCCTACTCCCATCCCCAAACCTACTCCCATCCCCTTACCTACTCCCACCCCCACACCTACTCCCACCCCCACGCCTACTCCCACCCCCATGCCTACTCCCATCCCCACACCTACTCCCACCGCCACGCCTTCTCCCATCCCCACGCCTACTCGCACCCCCACGCCTACTCCCACCCCCACACCTACTCCCATCCCCACACCTACTCCAACCCCCACACCTACTCCCATCCCCAAGCCTACTCCCATCCCCACACCTACTCCAACCCCCACACCTACTCCCATCCCCAAACCTACTCCACTCCCCGTACCTACTCCAACCCCCATGCCTACTCCCACCCCCACGCCTACTCTCATCCCCATGTCTACTCCCATCCCCACGCTTACTCCCACCCCCAAGCCTACTCCCATCCCCAAACCTACTCCCATCCCCTTACCTACTCCCACCCCCACACCTACTCCCATCCCCACACCTACTCCAACCCCCACACCTACTCCCATCCCCAAACCTACTCCCATCCCCTCACCTACTCCCATCCCCACACCTACTCCCACCCCCACACCTACTCCCATCCCCACACCTACTCCAACCCTCACGCCTACTCCCACCCCCACGCCTATTCCCATCCCCACGCCTACTCCCATCCCACACCTACTCATCCCCACACCTACTCCCACCATCCCCCTACACTAGCACTCCTACTAGCCAGCAATGTTCACCATCCCCGTCTCCTACTCTGACCCCCTACACATCACACAAGTTCAGATGTGTTTGACTGTCTGTCAAACAAGTTAAGATGTGTTTGACTGTCTGTCTAACAAGTTAAGATGTGTTTGACTGTCTGTCTAACAAGTTCAGATGTGTTTGACTGTCTTTCTAGCAAGTTCAGAAATGTTTGGTTGTCTTTCTAACAAGTTAAGATGTGTTTGACTGTCTGTCAAACAAGTTAAGATGTGTTTGACTGTCTGTCTAACAAGTTAAGATGTGTTTGACTGTCTTTCTAACAAATTAAGATGTGTTTGACTGTCTGTCAAACAAGTTAAGTTGTGTTTGACTGTCTGTCAAACAAGTTAAGATGTGTTTGACTGTCTGTCTAACAAGTTAAGATGTGTTTGACTGTCTGTCTAACAAGTTAAGATGTGTTTGACTATCTGGCTAACAAGTTAAGATGTGTTTGACTGTCTGTCTAACATGTTAAGATGTGTTTGACTGTCTTTCTAACAAGTTAAGATGTGTTTGACTGTCTGTCTAACAAGTTAACATATGTTTGACTGTCTGTCTAACAAGTTAAGATGTGTTTGACTGTCTTTCTAGCAAGTTCAGAAATGTTCGGCTGTCAAAGATATCAAGATGTGTTCTGCTGTCAGTTAAGTAGTAGCCTCTGTCCTTTGACAAAAAGTTGAATGCTTTATATAGAATAAGGAGTTGAGAAAATAGAATACTTCATTGAAAGTGGTTTAATTTAGCCCTGAAGCCATATAATTTTCTCCAGTAGCAACAGAATTAAATGCACTGCACAGTGAAATTCAATTCTACCATTCTGATATTTTCACATGTTTTTATGCCCCCGCCATTTATGGCCGGGGGCATATAGCGTTGCCCATGTCCGTCCGTCCTGTCCCGTCCCGTCCCGTCCCGTTGCGTCACGTCGCATCCCAAATCAGTATATACCACCTAACAACTTCATTCGGAAGGCAATTTTCATGAAACTTCATACAAATATCAAGTATGGAAAGACCTCATGCAGTGTTGAATTTCTCGGCATTCTGAAAAAAGATGGCCACCAGGGGGAGATAACTCATAAAAGAGGAACATCATCTTATTTCTACATAATTTGGTACTTGTGGGTTTTAAGGCATAAGGAACTAATATACTCCCTCATTTTTTCCAGAGAACAAAATTACAAATTCATGTACGTTAAATCAACTTGTCAATTTAAGTATGAAACTTAAGTTGTACATAGTTGCATACAAATTAACAAAATCATCTCTTTCGGACTTTTCACTATTATTTCACATGGGGGGGCGGGGGCATTCATGTCTTACAGACATTTTCTAGTTTATATAGAAAATTTGCTTTGAAATAATCTGTTTTGAAATTCCTTTTAGAGGGTAATAAAACTGTGGGCTCAGTGCTGAATTATCTTTTCAGGTTAGTCAGTGTCACTGTGTTAGATGTACAGTGTATTAGATGTACAGTGTGTTAGATGTACAGTGTGTTAGGTGTTCAGTATGTTAGATGTACAGTGTGTTAGGTGTACAGTATGTTAGGTGTACAGTGTGTTAGGTGTACAGTGTGTTAGGTGTACAGTGTGTTAGGTGTACACTGTGTTAGATGTACAGTGTATTAGATGTACAGTGTGTTAGATGTTCAGTGTGTTAGGTGTTCAGTGTGTTAGGTGTACAGTGTGTTAGATGTTCAGTGTGTTAGATGTACAGTGTGTTAGGTGTACAGTGTGTTAGGTGTACAGTGTGTTAGGTGTTCAGTGTGTGAGGTGTACAGTGTGTTAGATGTTCAGTGTGTTAGATGGTCAGTGTGTTAGATGTACAGTGTGTTCAGTGTGTTAGATGTTCAATGTGTTGGATATTCAATGTGTTGGATGTTTAATATGTGAGATGTTCAGTGTGTTAGATGTTCAGTGTGTTAGGTGTACAGTGTGTTAGGTGTACAGTGTGTTAGGTGTACAGTGTGTTAGATATACAGTGTGTTATATGTACAGTGTGTTAGATATTCAGTGTGTTAGGTGTTCAGTGTGTTAGGTGTACAGTGTGTTAGATGTTCAGTGTGTTAGGTGTACAGTGTGTTAGGTGTACAGTGTGTTAGGTGTACAGTTTGTTAGATGTTCAGTGTGTTAGATGTACAGTGTGTTAGGTGTACAGTGTGTTAAGTGTTCAGTGTGTTAGATGTTCAGTGTGTTAGATGTACAGTGTGTTAGGTGTTCAGTGTGTTGAATGTTCAGTGTGTTAGATGTTCAGTGTGTTAGATGTACAGTGTGTTAGATGTACAGTGTGTTAGGTGTTCAGTGTGTTGAATGTTCAATGTGTTAGATGTTCAGTGTTTTAGATGTACAGTGTGTTAGATGTTCAGTGTTTTAGATGTACAGTGTTTTAGATGTACAGTGTGTTAGATGTTCAGTGTGTTAAGTGTTCAGTGTGTTAGATGTACAGTGTGTTAGATGTACAGTGTGTTAGGTGTTCAGTGTGTTAGATGTACAGTGTGTTAGATGTACAGTGTGTTAGGTGTTCAGTGTGTTAGATGTACAGTGTGTTAAGTGTTCAGTATGTTAGATGTACAGTGTGTTAGGTGTTCAGTGTGTTAGGTGTACAGTGTGTTAGATGTACAGTGTGTTAGGTGTACAGTGTGTTAGGTGTTCAGTATGTTAGATGTACAGTGTATTAGATGTACAGTGTGTTAGGTGTACAGTGTGTTAGTTGTTCAGTGTTTTAGATGTACAGCGTGTTAGATGTTCAGTGTGTTAGATGTTCAGTGTGTTAGATGTACAGTGTGTTAGGTGTTCAGTGTGTTATGTGTACAGTGTGTTAGATGTTCAGTGTGTTAGATGTTCAGTGTGTTAGATGTACAGTGTGTTAGGTGTTCAGTGTGTTATGTGTACAGTGTGTTAGATGTTCAGTGTGTTAGATGTTCAGTGTGTTAGATGTACAGTGTGTTAGGTGTTCAGTGTGTTGAATGTTCAATGTGTTAGATGTACAGTGTGTTAGATGTACAGTGTGTTAGGTGTACAGTGTGTTAGGTGTTCAGTGTGTTGAATGTTCAATGTGTTAGATGTACAGTGTGTTAGATGTACAGTGTGTTAGATGTACAGTGTGTTAGGTGTACAGTGTGTTAGGTGTTCAGTGTGTTGAATGTTCAATGTGTTAGATGTACAGTGTGTTAGATGTACAGTGTGTTAGATGTACAGTGTGTTAGGTGTACAGTGTGTTAGGTGTTCAGTGTGTTGAATGTTCAATGTGTTAGATGTACAGTGTATTAGATGTACAGTGTGTTAGATGTACAGTGTGTTAGATGTACAGTGTATTAGATGTTCAGTATGTTCAGTGTGTTAGGTGTTCAGTGTGTTAGGTGTTCAGTGTATTAGATGTACAGTGTATTAGGTGTTCAGTGTGTTAGGTGTTCAGTGTGTTAGGGGTTCAGTATGTTAGATGTACAGTGTATTAGATGTTCAGTGTGTTAGGTGTTCAGTGTGTTAGGGGTTCAGTATGTTAGATGTTCAGTGTGTTTGATGTACAATGTGTTAGGTGTTCAGTGTGTTAGGTGTTCAGTGTGTTAGGGGTTCAGTATGTTAGATGTACAGTGTGTTAGGTGTACAGTGTATTAGATGTACAGTGTATTAGGTGTTCAGTGTGTTAGGGGTTCAGTGTGTTAGGGGTTCAGTGTGTTAGGTGTTCAGTGTGTGTTACACTTATTTCAATATTTAGACATGGTTAATATCACAAATCTTTCATTAATTGAAATAAAAAATGTGAAATGTCCAAGAACACAATTTTAATGGGATATAGGTAAGAATTTTTCTACTGTTATCAGGACAATTCAGTGATGAAATGTATGAGTCTGCTCCTGCTTTGACTGAGACGGAATAAGATATACCGAAATATAGAGATTACACCTGGAAATACACACTAAACCATTTCATTTATTAGATGTCACCAGTAACTCAAGTATCATTTAGAAATATTTTTATCAATTTGTGATGAAATACTGACGATGTAGTGATAGTGGTAGTCTTATTTCTACACTAAAGATGCTGACCCAAAAACTATTATTTCAGGTTTTGTTTGTGTTGAAAGGCATTAATCATATTAATTATTTACTCCAAATTGATACTGCACAAAAATCTGATCGCACCGGAATAAGCATATTTACAATAAACAACATAAATTACAATCACTTGATATTTGGTAAATATATTAAATGTATACATCAACAGCTTATGAATAATGACAATCAGTGTTAGTGGAAATATGTACAAAAACATTCACACAAAAGGTTTAAAATTGATTTTGATGACCAGAAATTTGTAGGAATTTTAATTTGGTGAAGAATATAATGCATCTCTATGGAGTATAAAAGCTTTTCACCTGATCGTGGTTGAATTTGTCAGCGACAATGCAGAGAGTGCCAGTGGTACTGACATATCCAGGTGATTCTGAAGAATAAACTAAACCATCGCTATGGAAACCAGTAGTACAGTATACTGTAAAATCCTTTATTTTTGGGTTTAATTTTTGTTGATTTTGTGGGAACAATCATTGAATTTATGCGCCCCCAAAAAGATAAACAATTTAGGATCCATATGATTTGAACACAAGTGGAGGTGATCAGTTTGTAAATCCACAGAAGGAAAACGATGAGCTTGTTGGCTAGTAACCCTTTTGTTTGTATATTGAAAAGAATATCTCACTCATATTTTGTATGACACATATGTGATATTGTTATAGGATATGTGATCGATTCATTGTCGGATAACTGATACAGAACTTTACTATATGATGCCGGGTTTTTATCAGCACTAGATTTAGAGAATGTTCCAAACCTCTGACAAACTAGACATTCAGAATGGACCATTAATACTGAAACAAGAAGGTATAATTGGTGAAAATATTTCATTTAATTTCTAAAAACATGATTTCATCATGATGTCCCTATTATAATTGTTTATCAAAATAATCCAAAGTCAAATCTAGGATGACCATTATTTTTTTTTTTAATTTTTCAATGGACACTGCTCAACTACAATTTCCATTATTTTCACATAAAATCCATGTGATGTCTGTGGAATATTGTCCATAGAAATTTCATGGATGATTTAGACAAACTTTTCTATTGACAATACATGTACATTTCATGGACTATAAAGATGGTTTTCCAGGGAACATTGAAAATATACAACCT
The DNA here is from genome assembly GCF_031769215.1 of Ylistrum balloti. Taxonomy (NCBI): domain Eukaryota; kingdom Metazoa; phylum Mollusca; class Bivalvia; order Pectinida; family Pectinidae; genus Ylistrum; species Ylistrum balloti. Next base: position 148,347 of record NW_026782614.1, on the reverse strand, counting down.
GGTTTGTTTCAGAATGGCTCCATCTAATTTAGCCATTAAAACTTGGCTTTTGAATTAAAGGTCAATGTTGATACCATAGACGAGGATATGGTCCTAATTGATGGTGTTTATGACGCCAGGGAGTATTTCTGTGCGAAATAGTATGGAGTTCAAGATTTCCTTCACGCTTTGTAAATTATGATATAGTCTACCATTGACCAGGAATGCAGTTTCCTGACTCTGTGTGTTTGTCTGTCTACCATTGACCAGGAATACTGTTTCCTGACCTTGTGTGTTTGTCAGTCTACCATTGACCAGGAATACAGTTTCCTGACCCTGTGTGTTTGTCAGTCTACCATTGACCAGGAAAACAGCTCCTGACCCTGTGTGTTTGTCAGTCTACCATTGACCAGGAATACAGCTCCTGACCCTGTGTGTTTGTCAGTCTACCATTGACCAGGAATATAGCTCCTGACCCTGTGTGTTTGTCAGTCTACCATTGACCAGGAATACAGCTCCTGACCCTGTGTGTTTGTCAGTCTACCATTGACCAGGAATACAGCTCCTGACCCTGTGTGTTTGTCAGTCTACCATTGACCAGGAATACAGCTCCTGACCCTGTGTGTTTGTCAGTCTACCATTGACCAGGAATACAGCTCCTGACCCTGTGTGTTTGTCAGTCTACCATTGACCAGGAATACTGTTTCCTGACCTTGTGTGTTTGTCAGTCTACCATTGACCAGGAATACTGTTTCCTGACCTTGTGTGTTTGTCAGTCTACCATTGACCAGGAATACTGTTTCCTGACCTTGTGTGTTTGTCAGTCTACCATTGACCAGGAATACAGCTCCTGACCTTGTGTGTTTGTCTGTCTACCATTGACCAGGAATACAGCTCCTGACCTTGTGTGTTTGTCAGTCTACCATTGACCAGGAATACTGTTTCCTGACCTTGTGTGTTTGTCAGTCTACCATTGACCAGGAATACAGCTCCTGACCTTGTGTGTTTGTCAGTCTACCATTGACCAGGAATACAGCTCCTGACCTTGTGTGTTTGTCTGTCTACCATTGACCAGGAATACAGCTCCTGACCTTGTGTGTTTGTCAGTCTACCATTGACCAGGAATACAGCTCCTGACCTTGTGTGTTTGTCAGTCTACCATTGACCAGGAATACTGTCTCCTGACCTTGTGTGTTTGTCAGTCTACCATTGACCAGGAATACTGTTTCCTGACCCTGTGTGTTTGTCAGTCTACCATTGACCAGGAATACTGTTTCCTGACCTTGTGTGTTTGTCAGTCTACCATTGATCAGGAATACTGTTTCCTGACCTTTGTGTTTGTCAGTCTACCATTGACCAGGAATACTGTTTCCTGACCTTGTGTGTTTGTCAGTCTACCATTGACCAGGAATACAGCTCCTGACCTTGTGTGTTTGTCAGTCTACCATTGACCAGGAATACTGTTTCCTGACCTTGTGTGTTTGTCAGTCTACCATTGACCAGGAATACAGCTCCTGACCTTGTGTGTTTGTCAGTCTACCATTGACCAGGAATACAGCTCCTGACCTTGTGTGTTTGTCAGTCTACCATTGACCAGGAATACAGCTCCTGACCTTGTGTGTTTGTCAGTCTACCATTGACCAGGAATACAGCTCCTGACCTTGTGTGTTTGTCAGTCTACCATTGACCAGGAATACTGTTTCCTGACCTTGTGTGTTTGTCAGTCTACCATTGACCAGGAATACAGCTCCTGACCTTGTGTGTTTGTCAGTCTACCATTGACCAGGAATACAGCTCCTGACCTTGTGTGTTTGTCAGTCTACCATTGACCAGGAATACAGCTCCTGACCCTGTGTGTTTGTCAGTCTACCATTGACCAGGAATATAGCTCCTGACCCTGTGTGTTTGTCAGTCTACCATTGACCAGGAATACAGCTCCTGACCCTGTGTGTTTGTCAGTCTACCATTGACCAGGAATACAGCTCCTGACCCTGTGTGTTTGTCAGTCTACCATTGACCAGGAATACTGTTTCCTGACCTTGTGTGTTTGTCAGTCTACCATTGACCAGGAATACAGCTCCTGACCTTGTGTGTTTGTCAGTCTACCATTGACCAGGAATACAGCTCCTGACCTTGTGTGTTTGTCTGTCTACCATTGACCAGGAATACAGCTCCTGACCTTGTGTGTTTGTCAGTCTACCATTGACCAGGAATACTGTCTCCTGACCTTGTGTGTTTGTCAGTCTACCATTGACCAGGAATACTGTTTCCTGACCCTGTGTGTTTGTCAGTCTACCATTGACCAGGAATACTGTTTCCTGACCTTGTGTGTTTGTCAGTCTACCATTGATCAGGAATACTGTTTCCTGACCTTTGTGTTTGTCAGTCTACCATTGACCAGGAATACTGTTTCCTGACCTTGTGTGTTTGTCAGTCTACCATTGACCAGGAATACAGCTCCTGACCTTGTGTGTTTGTCAGTCTACCATTGACCAGGAATACTGTTTCCTGACCTTGTGTGTTTGTCAGTCTACCATTGACCAGGAATACAGCTCCTGACCTTGTGTGTTTGTCAGTCTACCATTGACCAGGAATACAGCTCCTGACCTTGTGTGTTTGTCAGTCTACCATTGACCAGGAATACAGCTCCTGACCTTGTGTGTTTGTCAGTCTACCATTGACCAGGAATACAGCTCCTGACCCTGTGTGTTTGTCAGTCTACCATTGACCAGGAATACTGTTTCCTGACCTTGTGTGTTTGTCAGTCTACCATTGACCAGAAATACTGTTTCCTGACCCTGTGTGTTTGTCAGTCTACCATTGACCAGGAATACAGCTCCTGACCTTGTGTGTTTGTCAGTCTACCATTGACCAGGAATACAGCTCCTGACCCTGTGTGTTTGTCAGTCTACCATTGACCAGGAATATAGCTCCTGACCCTGTGTGTTTGTCAGTCTACCATTGACCAGTAATACTGTTTCCTGACCTTGTGTGTTTGTCAGTCTACCATTGACCAGGAATACAGCTCCTGACCTTGTGTGTTTGTCTGTCTACCATTGACCAGGAATACAGCTCCTAACCTTGTGTGTTTGTCAGTCTACCATTGACCAGGAATACTGTTTCCTGACCTTGTGTGTTTGTCAGTCTACCATTGACCAGGAATACAGCTCCTGACCTTGTGTGTTTGTCAGTCTACCATTGACCAGGAATACAGCTCCTGACCTTGTGTGTTTGTCTGTCTACCATTGACCAGGAATACAGCTCCTGACCTTGTGTGTTTGTCAGTCTACCATTGACCAGGAATACTGTCTCCTGACCTTGTGTGTTTGTCAGTCTACCATTGACCAGGAATACTGTTTCCTGACCCTGTGTGTTTGTCAGTCTACCATTGACCAGGAATACTGTTTCCTGACCTTGTGTGTTTGTCAGTCTACCATTGACCAGGAATACTGTTTCCTGACCTTTGTGTTTGTCAGTCTACCATTGACCAGGAATACTGTTTCCTGACCTTGTGTGTTTATCAGTCTACCATTGACCAGGAATACAGCTCCTGACCTTGTGTGTTTGTCAGTCTACCATTGACCAGGAATACAGCTCCTGACCTTGTGTGTTTGTCAGTCTACCATTGACCAGGAATGCAGCTCCTGACCTTGTGTGTTTTTCAGTCTACAATTGACCAGGAATACTGTCTCCTGACCTTGTGTGTTTGTCAGTCTACCATTGACCAGGAATACTGTCTCCTGACCTTGTGTGTTTGTCAGTCTACCATTGACCAGGAATACTGTTTCCTGACCTTTGTGTTTGTCAGTCTACCATTGACCAGGAATACTGTCTCCTGACCTTGTGTGTTTGTCAGTCTACCATTGACAAGGAATACTGTTTCCTGACCTTGTGTGTTTGTCAGTCTACCATTGACCAGGAATACAGCTCCTGACCCTGTGTGTTTGTCTGTCTTCCATTGACCAGGAATACTGTTTCCTGACCTTGTGTGTTTGTCAGTCTACCATTGACCAGGAATACTGTTTCCTGACCCTGTGTGTTTGTCAGTCTACCATTGACCAGGAATACTGTTTCCTGACCTTGTGTGTTTGTCAGTCTACCATTGACCAGGAAAACAGCTCCTGACCTTGTGTGTTGTCAGTCTACCATTGACCAGGAATACTGTTTCCTGACCTTGTGTGTTTGTCAGTCTACCATTGACCAGGAATACTGTTTCCTGACCTTGTGTGTTTGTCAGTCTACCATTGACCAGGAATACTGTTTCCTGACCCTGTGTATTTGTCAGTCTACCATTGACCAGGAATACTGTTTCCTGACCCTGTGTGTTTGTCAGTCTACCATTGACCAGGAATACCGTTTCCTGACCCTGTGTGTTTGTCAGTCTACCATTGACCAGGAATACTGTTTCCTGACCTTGTGTGTTTGTCAGTCTACCATTGACCAGGAATACTGTTTCCTGACCCTGTGTGTTTGTCAGTCTACCATTGACCAGGAATACTGTTTCCTGACCTTGTGTGTTTGTCTGTCTACCATTGGCCAGGAATGCAGCTCCTGACCCTGTGTGTTTGTCAGTCTACCATTGACCAGGTATACTGTTTCCTGACCTTGTGTGTTTGTTCGATTCCATGGTCAGACATGGTCATCTGCCACATTGATATATAACTACCTAGACAAGGTGTCGACTATAATATTGATATATAACTACCTAGACAAGGTGTAGACTATGATATTGATATATAACTACCTAGACAAGGTGTAGACTATAATATTGATATATAACTACCTAGACAAGGTGTCGACTATAATATTGATATATAACTACCTAGACAAGGTGTAGACTTTAATATTGATATATAACTACCTAGACAAGGTGTCGACTATAATATTGATATATAACTACCTAGACAAGGTGTAGACTATAATATTGATATATAACTACCTAGACAAGGTGTAGACTATAATATTGATATATAACTACCTAGACAAGGTGTCGACTATGATATTGATATATAACTACCTAGACAAGGTGTAGACTATAATATTGATATATAACTACCTAGACAAGGTGTCGACTATAATATTGATATATAACTACCTAGACAAGGTGTAGACTATAATATTGATATATAACTACCTAGACAAGGTGTCGACTATAATATTGATATATAACTACCTAGACAAGGTGTAAGCTGTAGTATCTATATATAAACTGCCTAGATAACTATTTGTATATTGACTTTACCTGTCCAGACTTTTTATCAACACAACACCTTCAGTTTGTAAATGCTTACTTTAAATGTTATTACACATACAATAACAATTGAGGTTAGCTGTAATTCCAGGGAAGAACGTCTCACTGAGTTTGTATACCTCCTAGATAGGATCAATATTACTTATGTTTCTAAATGAAATTTGCAGGGACAATTTATGTATGGTATAACACTACATGCAATGAAATATTTACCTCTTGTTAAAACTTGTTATCTGTGAAACTGAGAATCTACATGTGGTCTTTGTGCTGTAAGTAGTTTAAATACTTTAGATTTGGTATTTATTGGGTCTGGTCCAATAAGATCTGCTTCACTGCGATTTTGTCTATGGCCCTCGAGTATGTAATCAAGCCACTGGTCACTCTCACCTTGGACATCTTAATGGATTTTAAACGAGCCATATTTTTGTAGCTTTAACAGCTGAATCACAATTAAAGTTATACGTTTGTATTTCATGGCATTATAATGTTGCTTTCTGTCTAAGCGACCTTTAACCTTCGATAGTTATGTTTTAGATGACAGTAGCACTTCAGTATTGTCCTACTGTATACTGGTTTACTTTACCATGGGTTTCACTTTAGCCTACTACACCAGGCATGCCCTAGTAATCTTTAGGCAGTATGTGTGTTACAGAGCCCAGACCCAGATTCAGTAGACTCTCTGACTTCTTTGTTAATCTGGTGGGGCTTTGTTAAAAGTTCCAAACAAAAAAATAAACAAATCCGGCACATATTCCCCCATTAGACTCCAAAAGAACAATATTTCTTAAAATGACCCTCATCTGTATAAAAGTAGGGCCCATTTGTATGTTCAGTAAGGGATATATCAGATCAGATTGTTTATAAAAACTTTCTATAAGCTTAATGATGTTCCAATGTAAAAGGATTATCTGAAAATTTATGTTAAAATTTTGTCGTCTTATTTGTAAATGTTTTAAATATATAGCTTTGGTTTAGAATTTCATCACTATTTGTAATGGTGAAAGTGAAATAGGCAACCAAGTGTTGGTGTAAAGTTGTAGGATACAGCCTATAGGGAGGACAATACAAATACTACAGGGAGGACAGCATTAGACACAATGGCATGCAGACTTTATTGCCCCAGTCCAATCATATCAAGCCATGAATAATTAACATGTATTGTGATATTGATCAGTGTTTTAAGGCTCGGTACAAAACGGCTTTGTTGTTGATCATCTATAATCCTCAGCCCTGTGCAATCAATAAAACCCAAAAAACATTGAAGCAATGTTTGTCTATTTCCAGCTGTGTGTCATTCAACATTTCAAAACCAGACTGTGTGATTTTAAAAATGGAAAATAAAGGAAAAAGCAAGTTGAATACTAGTAAGACACATACTACCTGCTGAAAATCATTTTTTTCTTTTGTGTTATTTAAAATCAAAGATAATCACCACTACTATCAGTGGGTTATGTAGTGGCAGTCATATCCTGATGACTGTCATTCCACATTGATTGAAGTGAGAGCCACAAGTATATTGAATATTATTGTTACTGTGTAAGGAAGAGGGAAGATCATTTAGTTCAATTGTGTATACAGTGTTGTCATGTAAGGAGTTGGACATACTGTGTTGTCATGTAAGGAGTTGGACATACTGTGTTGTTATGTTTGAAAGCATTACTATTGGTTGGATGTATTGAGTTGTGGAATCCAGACCACACAAATAGAGGAATTTCACTCAGATCGATCTGATATGTTTCTAGCGATATGTTAGCAAATCTTTCAAAAATAATTCAGAAGATTTTAGACTAGAATGATTGATTGTGAAAAGAGATCACGTCAAAAACTTACTGTTGATTAAACACCAGTTACTGTATAACGACATCTTCTTCAGCAAATTATTGCTTCATCAATTTATATTCGGCATAGCTGTGAAAAGTGTGCTCTCATATCGACATTACAGTATACAATTTTGTCGTAGAAGTTTCCAGAAGCTGAATTAAAAAGTAATATTGTATTATTAAATATCTCGCTTACAATTTTTTTTTTATTCGTTTTCAAAATTTATTATTTTTCAGTTGAGCTTTATTCTGATTCACCCATTCGTCTGTCTTATCAGTGACAGTGGAACTTTCTAAAGTAGACAAGTTTTCCTACATCATTAAGTTGCCAAGTCACCCCACAATAAACTAAAACTCTTTTGTTGTTGTCATATGATTGGCCATAAGGAAATTCAATGGAAAAAAGGCAGAAAAGAAAATAAGGACGAAATACATGGTACTTTTGTTAGATCAATTGTGAAAACATCAATTCTAGACTAAACTAAAGATTCCTGTAATATTTCCACTGCTTGCTTTGTTTAAACCTCAAAAGGTACTAGGTGATGAGTTGCTATCTTCATTTTCCTGGATATTGTTCCATTTGGCTTTAGACAAAGGTTAACCCTCTTTATAGAGCTTGTTTCTCCCCGACTGTACATTTTCCAGGGAAATTTACAGAAATGTCCATGAAGACCATGGAGTCTATGGCTTTTCCATGAACATTGTCAATGGACCCATTTACCATTGAAAATACACAGACACATGGTTTTCCATGAAATAACATTGTTCAGTGTCAGATGTACAGTTGGGACTCTATTCATTACTGGAGTATTCTATTGAGTTAACTTGATCGTCTGAGATCTAGATAGAGTTCTTGATTTCTACCTTATTTTGTATTACAGAATAGATGGTGTGGAAGAGAATGAATCCAGTACAGAAACTGACCCATTGACTGGTCAACACAGCAGTAGAAAACACCAGAGTGATTCAGGTCACTACAGCCAGGAAAATCAAATCGCACAGGGACACCAACAAGACTGTCCAAATATGGAGGTCAGTGATTAGTTATTGACAACTGTGGTATAGAGGTAGTTAACAATACTTGACCACTGAGGTATAGAGGTAGATAACAATACTTGACCACTGAGGTATAGGGGTAGATAACAATACTTGACCACTGAGGTATAGAGGTAGTTAACAATACTTGACCACTGAGGTATAGAGGTAGTTAACAATACTTGACCACTGAGGTATAGAGGTAGATAACAATACTTGACCACTGAGGTATAGAGGTAGATAACAATGCTTGACCACTGAGGTATAGAGGTAGTTAACAATACTTGACCACTGAGGTATAGAGGTAGATAACAATACTTGACCACTGAGGTATAGAGGTAGTTAACAATACTTGACCACTGAGGTATAGAGGTAGTTAACAATACTTGGCCACTGAGGTATAGAGGTAGATAACAATGCTTGACCACTGAGGTATAGAGGTAGATAACAATACTTGACCACTGAGGTATAGAGGTAGTTAACAATACTTGACCACTGAGGTATAGAGGTAGATAACAATGCTTGACCACTGAGGTATAGAGGTAGTTAAAATTTCAAAAGACTTTCAATGATATGTATGCATGTCTTGACTTATAAAAGAGACGTGTAGGACATTAATTAAAACATTATGCTTGTGAGACTGTATGTCATGTTACTGTGTTGTAAAGAATCTATGAGAAGTACAGGTTAATATTGATTTTGACAGGTATTTGCAGGACAGTTTGAGAATGTAGCTAAGATGAGCCGCCTTGCTCCCTCGTCTGGAAGAAATGTAAATGAGAAAGTCCCGCCTCCTGTGAAGGTACGTCCGGTGTACTATAACCCAGGGACTGATGTGCCTACCTATAGACATAGTGAGTCAGACTCCAGGTCAGACGCCAGCACCCCTCGACCACCACGACCGCGTGGGGACCGACCAGGATCAGGCAGGGAAGGCCAAAGAGTGTTCTACAGGGTAACAAATGTTAAAAAGTTAATGTTGTATGAGACTACACTATTTTACAGAACAAAGTGATTTATTTATTATTTTCTGTCAAATCTAATTCTCACTTAAAAACCTGTATACCAATCTACTGAAATACCAACCTGTATACCAATCTACTGAACTACCAACCTGTATACCAATCTACTGAACTACCAACCTATATACCAATCTACTGAACTACCAACCTATATACCAATCTACTGAACTACCAACCTATATACCAATCTACTGAACTACCAACCTATATACCAATCTACTGAACTACCAACCTATATACCAATCTACTGAACTACCAACCTATATACCAATCTACTGAACTACCAACCTGTATACCAATCTACTGAACTACCAACCTGTATACCAATCTACTGAACTACCAACCTATATACCAATCTACTGAACTACCAACCTGTATACCAATCTACCGAACTACCAACCTATATACCAATCTACCGAACTACCAACCTATATACCAATCTACTGAACTACCAACCTGTATACCAATCTACTGAACTACCAACCTGCATACCAATCTACTGAACTACCAACCTGCATACCAATCTACTGAACTACCAACCTGCATACCAATCTACTGAACTACCAACCTGCATACCAATCTACTGAACTACCAACCTGTATACCAATCTACTGAACTACCAACCTGTATACCAATCTACTGAACTACCAACCTATATACCAATCTACTGAACTACCAACCTATATACCAATCTACTGAACTACCAACCTGTATACCAATCTACTGAAATACCAACCTGCATACCAATCTACTGAACTACCAACCTGCATACCAATCTACTGAAATACCAACCTCTCTACTGAACTACCAACCTATATACCAATCTACTGAACTACCAACCTGTATACCAATCTACTGAAATACCAACCTGCATACCAATCAACTGAACTACCAACCTGCATACCAATCTACTGAAATACCAACCTGCATACCAATCTACTGAAATACCAACCTGTATACCAATCTACTGAAATACCAACCTGCATACCAATCTACTGAAATACCAACCTGTATATACCAATCTATCTACTGAAATACCAACCTGTATACCAATCTACTGAACCAACCTACCAACCTGTACCAACCTACCAATCTACTAAAATACCAACCTGTATACCAATCTACTGAAATACCAACCTGTATACCAATCTACTGAACTACCAACCTGTATACCAATCTACTGAAATACCAACCTGCATACCAATCTACTGAAATACCAACCTGCATACCAATCTACTGAAATACCAACCTGCATACCAATCTACTGAAATACCAACCTGTATACAAATCTACTGAAATACCAACCTGTATACCAATCTACCGAACTACCAACCTGTATCCCAATCTACTATAATACCAACCTGTATACCAATCTACTGAAATACCAACCTGCATACCAATCTACTGAACTACCAACCTGTATACCAATCTACTGAAATACCAACCTGTATACCAATCTACTGAACTACCAACCTGTATACCAATCTACTGAACTACCAACCTGTATACCAATCAACTGAACTACCAACCTGTATACCAATCTACTGAAATACCAACCTGCATACCAATCTACTAAACTACCAACCTGCATACCAATCTACTGAACTACCAACCTGTATACCAATCTACCGAACTACCAACCTGTATACCAATCTTCTCCAATATCAACATATCAACCTCTTGTTTATCAATCTATTCCAATTTGGTATTTTTTGGTGATTTATCACATGATTAACCCCAAGTTTAAATGTGGTGTTGATTGTCTGTGAATCGTCCCCCTTATCCTTCAGTACACCAATTCTAAAGACCTATATTATGTAGTTTCAAGCAAAGCAGATGTTTCCTCATTCCAAACATAGCCAGAAGATTTATGAGAAACAAAATGAGAGAAAGCAAAAAGTGGAAAATCTTGATGCTGTCATCACTCAGATGAAATTATTCATTTGGGGACTGGCAATCCGTTTACAAAATGATGTATTGCTTGTTTTATACCCAGGAATATTACCAGGGTCGAGCAGGAGCGTAATGCTCACCAATACAAATGAATATTCAGATAATAAAGGGGCCCTGATACACTTTAAAACCAATATATCTTCCCAAAACCTTTCAGGTCTGCCTCCAGGAAAGTTTACCTATTTCTTAGGCTCCACTTAATATCTGTCAAGTTTAATGTGTCTTTCTTGTATAAACTATGGTTATAATTGATTGCTGTATGGCCAGCATCAAACCTGAGTAATGTACTGTTTGTAGCTGTATGCATTACAAGTGCCATGTCGTTCCCCACTCACTCTGTACCATCCATAAATACAGCGTTAATTTAACCTCAAGTTTAATGTTGCAATATATATACAAAATATTCCCCATACAGCTCACAGGTCTGTTAGTATTTGAACAGATAGAAGAAGAGAGTTTGAACTGTGGTTGCGTGGATGTACTACCTATTTCCATCAAGAAATCCAACCATAGTTGCTGTACACAAACATGTTCTAATCAAAACATTGAAGAAAGCATTTCAGTAAGAAAATGTGGTGTTCCGCTACATATAAAACTATATAACCATTTCTGACATTGTGATCTGTCCTGTCTAGAAATCAATATGTTGATAGTACCCTGGTATTTTTAGCTCACCATCATCAACCATTTAGTAAATCAAAATAACATTTTGTCTGTTTGTCATCTGTGTTCTGTTTGTCATCTGTCTGTCATCTGTGTTGTGTCTGTCATCTGTCTGTCATCGATGTTGTGTCTGTTGTCTGTCTGTCATCTGTGTTGTGTCTGTCGTCTGTCTGTCATCTGTGTTGTGTCTGCCATCTGTCTGTCATCTGTGTTCTGTCGTCTGTCTGTCATCTGTGTTGTGTCTGTCATCTGTCTGTCATCTGTGTTGTGTCTGTCATCTGTCTGTCATCGATATTGTGTCTGTCGTCTGTCTGTCATCTGTGTTGTGTCTGTCGTCTGTCTGTCATCTGTGTTGTGTCTGCCGTCTGTCTGTCATCTGTGTTCTGTCGTCTGTCTGTCATATGTGTTCTATTTGTCATCTGTCTGTCATCTGTGTTCTATCTGTCGTCTGTCTGTCATCTGTGTTCTATCTGTCGTCTGTCTGTCATCAGTATTCTGTCTGTTGTCTGTCTGTCATCTGTATTGTGTCTGTCGTCTGTCTGTCATCTGTATTCTGTCTGTCATCTGTCTGTCACCTGTATTCTGTCTGTCATCTGTCTGTCACCTGTATTCTGTCTGTCGTCTGTCTGTCACCTGTATTCTGTCTGTTCATAAACAAGTCTTGTTACCTCTATTTCTTGAGCAGCACTGAATCATTCTCAATTTCATATATACTTCCCATATGTCCCTAGCCCTGCATTGTCTATTTTAGGGATGGATCAGATAAAATAACGCCAACATTTCTTGTCTATAAAACAACCCTAGATATAAATCTGTATTTATGAATGGTACAGCACACTTCTACTGTGTATAGTTACAAACTACATTGTACATTACTACATCCCCCAGGTCTTTATAAACAGGTGCAATGGTCACAGGTCTTTATAAACAGATACTATGATCACAGGTCTTTATAAACAGGTGTTATGATCACAGGTCTTTATAAACAGGTGTTATGACCACAGGTCTTTATAAACAGGTGCAACAGTCACAGGTCTTTATAAACAGGTGCAACAGTCACAGGTCTTTATAAACAGGTGTTATGATCACAGGTCTTTATGAACAAGTGCAGCGGTCACAGGTCTTTATAAACAGGTGTAATTGTCACAGGATTTTTGGAAAGATATGTCCATGCAAGCGTTGTTACCAAAAGATTGGTCAAACATATACTGTCCAGTCTAATACCTGTACAGATACGTACAAGCCCTTAAGACATTTATGAAACAGAACATAGACTAGGCACATAACACGTTAACGACATCACACTATTATAACCGCTCCATTATATAAACTCAGTGCTACATTAAATACAGTAATATTGTTTAGGTGACATACCATACTAAAACAACATGTACTGTGATCTTCTCTTTACCAGGTATAGTTTATTTCAATCTTAAAAAGATATCAATAAAGTGCTATGTTTTGTGCCCATTTATATACAGAGTTATGGCCCTTGTTTTAATTTCTAAACCTTTTTTTATGTTTCTGTGGTTTGGGATAAAGATGACCTTAATGTGACTATCTGTTACAGGCTCCATTTACTGGCGAGCCCAGCAGGGTGGATGACTATTCTATAGAAGATAAAGCAGGTCTTGAGAAATGGAGAAACAAACAACGCCAACGGGAATTCAAACAGACACCCTTTAAGGAGGAGGTAAATATGTGTCTTTGATGAAGAATGACAAGTTCAGTCCCATGCATCTGTGATTCTTGATTAAAATGCAAACAGTATGAATAATTTTATCAAGAATAGAATCTGCCAGGACAGCAAACAGTGAGTCCATGCTTTCATGTCCTAGAATTCATTTTAGGTTTTATACAGTGTTAATAGAGAATCCATATATAAGGTCTCTAATCAGAAATGATTTTTAGGCAAAATCATCAGCCAATAAATTTGGTAATCTCAATTTATTCCAGGGTTCAAATTTTTGTGTTGTGGTTTAATCAAAAGTCAGAAGTATAAAGGATTCACAGACGTCAGTAAATTCATGACAGATTTTCAGTATTTGATTTTTACTCCAGAGCTATGTTATTCATTGTGGTATTTGAAAATTGCATCGCTGTATTCTGATTGACAACTCTGATCTCTTATCTATCAAACTTATTGTTATAGTTAGAGGATGAAAGAAAGGAGAACAGACGACGACGGATCCTTACTCGCCGACAGAGAGATCAACTCCACCGCATATACAGTGATGATCTGTATGATGCATATTCAGACATAGAGGCAAGGTCTGTACTGATCCTTAACTTCTTATAGATAGTGTGTTAGTATTAGAGTTAAAATGTTGTCAAATTTGTTCAAATCTTTTAGCAACATTTTCAACTTCTTCTAGTGATCCATAAGTCCTAGCAATTTTAATATGTAACTTTTTGCAAAAATATCAGACTTTTTAGTCATTGTTGATAAATTACAGCAATTCTGTGTGTGTTCTATTTCAGATTTGGCTTTCGGCACTATGCTTCGTCACGGAGTGGTTACTCTACACCAGGTGGCAGTTGTGTAAGTAATCCTATATTTCTTTTATATACCTATCACTGATGGGTTGTTTTATGGTATATCTACACTGTCAGCTAATCTGTCTGTCCATAGGTCTGTCCGTCTGTCAGTTAACTTTTCCTTGCTATTGCTGTCTTTCTTGTATAATGACCTGATTTTAATGGAATTTGCTACAAATATTCCATAAATAAATAGCTCAAACATGTTGGAGTTAAGGAATTTTGTGATTATTGGCAATATGGGCATTGTATTGATATGAAAAGAACTTTTTAGTTCTCTGTTGATATACCAGAATCAAAGGAGTTAAACATATATCGACATACCTTTCAGGTTTTTTAAAGTGACAGTAGAGTTATGCCCCATCTTTTATTTTGATAATATAAATCTTTTCCGGAGATCTTCGCTCTCAGTTTTCAACCAGTTTCCTTTATGAGGTTATATTTTTTCTGAAAGGCAGTTTAATTTTACACTATTTTGAGGAGTTACTGCCCCTGGTTGTTTTCATTATGTTAATCTTATCCACAGATCTTCTCTAAAATTTCACAAACAATTTCTGTTACACTTGGTAACTTAATCAACATGACATGAAGTTATGTTTTTGTAAATGGCAGCATGATTGAACTTAATTTGGAAGAGTTACTTCCTCTTGTTATTTTGATAATGTTAGTCTTTTCAGGAGATTTCCTCTCTCAATGTTTAAACCTTTGCAATGTAGTGGAAGGCTTAATTACCATTTTATCATATCATTTGTTTGCTATTGACATTGTGATTTTACAATTTTGGAAAGAGTTATTATGCTTTTTCTTTTTTTTTTTAATATCTTTCTCTTGTCCAAATATTTCCTTCTCCTGTATCTGATTCTTTGAATGAGTGTGTTCTCATAAACAGCAGTTTGATTTGACATTAGTTTAAAAGTCATTGGCCTTTGTTCTTTTCAGCCTTTCGACTCGGTGTGGGCCCAATAGTGCACAGTAGAATACCCTTGTATTTAATGTTAAGTCCTTAACTCTACACATTATTATTTGTTAGACTGAGACTGGCAAGAATCTCGAGGTCACATAATGGTTTATTGTAATGGCTTTGAAGTTGGGAGTCGCTCCTTCGTAATCTTCAGAAGGAGTATATCAGCTTGTGATTGGTCAGTTTTTCTTGTGAAACCAATAAAATGACTCCGCTTGTGCCTTCAATTCTGCCATGACATGTTCCAGGGGTGCAGAGAGTGAAGTGATGGTAACCCCTTGAGTATGGAGAATTGTGTATGAAGTGATTTTTCTGTAAGCAATTACAGAGCAGTCATTAAAAAAGTTAGTAATACAAAGCGTGATGTGATGTAAAGTATTATTGATAGCACATAATGTAAATCCAAATGTTGGGGCTATTGCACATTCATATCTAGTTTTGATATCTATTTCAACCAATTTGGATTTTCTTCTGTCACCTCCTCAGTTTCAAGATTTAGGCCCTTAGCATCACAAGTCCTAAAAGGATGAAACAGCTGTTTGATGCAGTTTAATTCATCACCTGTCTGTACTGTATCTGTGTATTAAAAGGTGTCATTTTACAACACATTTGCCAGATAAACCATTCGATTTATTAGGAGACCATTTTATTTATCAGGTAAACCATTAGATTTATGAGGTAAACCTTTAGATTTATTAGGTAAACCATAAGATTTATTTGGTAAATCATTAGATTTATCAGCTTTACAAATATATTTACCATGTAAACCATTAGATTTACCTAGTAAACCAACAGATATTCTTGGTCATTTAAAATCCTTACAAAACTGCTTGATGTTACCTGTTTAAGGATTAATCCCATCAGTGTTATTTTTTTATTTCCTAACAAAGAAGAGTTCTCATTTGTTTGACAGATGATTACTTGGTGATATATTACTGTAGAAAACCCACAGGAAAATGTATAATCAGTGTAGATTCCTTTTTTAATAAATTTCCCCACACTAGGAATTGAAATCTCAGAGCTCTTGACTATATTAGAGATCCACTGTAATACTACTATTATACAAAACACTATGATGCCAGTCATTGGCATTTTTCAGCAGTTTAACTTATTTAGAGAACCTCCTGATAAACTGCCTCCTAGTCTGAAAAGGGCAATCACATACATTGTACCAGAATCCTAATGATTCTCTGTATCTGTTGTATGTAGACAAAGATTGAACGTTTCAGGTTGAGTGCCTGGCGGTGGTACCACTCCTCCAGGCTGTGTACAAAGTGTACATATTAAATAGGAATTGACTGATCTCAAGGCCAACAGGGATGAAAATTCCTCAATTTATTAGTTTCTTTTTCATGATTTTATGTAATTGTGTAATAAAGAATGATTCAGAAGATTTATAACATACCTTAAATTAAACCTAGTTTTAAATATTTATAAATATAGTTGATTTTCAGCTTTGACAAGATAATTGCTGTAATGAAGATATATGTATGCGTTATTGGATCTCTGATATCTCAGGTTTGGGACATTTCTCTGTGGGGAGGAGTAAACACCAATCTAAGGTTGGTTTCTCCAGACTCTGAGTTTGATTGAACACTGATAAATATGACCATAGTACCAAGGTCACCTGTGTCAGTAGATGACCCCTGTTGTCTACAGTACCAAGGTCACCTGTGTCAGTAGATGACCCCTGTTGTCTACAGTACCAAGGTCACCTGTGTCAGTAGATGTTGTCTACAGTACCAAGGTCACCTGTGTCAGTAGATGACCCCTTTTGTCTACAGTACCAGGGTCAGCTGTGTCAGTAGTTGACCCCTGTTGTTTACAGTACCAAGGTCACCTGTGTCAGTAGATGACCCCTTTTGTCTACAGTACCAGGGTCACCTGTGTCAGTAGTTGACCCCTGTTGTCTACAGTACCAAGGTCACCTGTGTCAGTAGATGACCCCTGTTGTCTACAGTACCAAGGTCACCTGTGTCAGTAGATAACCCCTGTTGTCTACAGTACCAAGGTCACCTGTGTCAGTAGATGTTGTCTACAGTACCAAGGTCACCTGTGTCAGTAGATGACCCCTTTTGTCTACAGTACCAGGGTCACCTGTGTCAGTAGTTGACTGTTGTCTACAGTGCCAAGGTCACCTGTGTCAGTAGATGACCCCTGTTGTCTACAGTACCAAGGTCAGCTGTGTCAGTAGATGACCCCTGGTGTCTACAGTACCAAGGTCACCTGTGTCAGTAGATGTTGTCTACAGTACCAATGTCACCTGTGTCAGTAGATGACCCCTGTTGTCTACAGTACCAAGGTCGCCTGTGTCAGTAGATGTTGTCTACAGTACCAAGGTCACCTGTGTCAGTAGATGTTGTCTACAGTACCAAGGTCACCTGTGTCAGTAGATGACCCCTGTTGTCTACAGTACCAAGGTCACCTGTGTCAGTAGATGACCCCTGTTGTCTACAGTACCAAGGTCAGCTGTGTCAGTAGATGACCCCTGGTGTCTACAGTACCAAGGTCACCTGTGTCAGTAGATGACCCCTGTTGTCTACAGTACCAAGGTCACCTGTGTCAGTAGATGACCCCTGTTGTCTACAGTACCAAGGTCACCTGTGTCAGTAGATGTTGTCTACAGTACCAAGGTCACCTGTGTCAGTAGATGACCCCTTTTGTCTACAGTACCAGGGTCACCTGTGTCAGTAGTTGACTGTTGTCTACAGTGCCAAGGTCACATGTGTCAGTAGATGACCCCTGTTGTCTACAGTACCAAGGTCAGCTGTGTCAGTAGATGACCCCTGGTGTCTACAGTACCAAGGTCACCTGTGTCAGTAGATGTTGTCTACAGTACCAATGTCACCTGTGTCAGTAGATGACCCCTGTTGTCTACAGTACCAAGGTCGCCTATGTCAGTAGATGTTGTCTACAGTACCAAGGTCACCTGTGTCAGTAGATGTTGTCTACAGTACCAAGGTCACCTGTGTCAGTAGATGACCCCTGTTGTCTACAGTACCAAGGTCACCTGTGTCAGTAGATGACCCCTGTTGTCTACAGTACCAAGGTCACCTGTGTCAGTAGATGACCCCTGTTGTCTACAGTACCAAGGTCACCTGTGTCAGTAGATGACCCCTGTTGTCTACAGTACCAAGGTCACCTGTGTCAGTAGATGACCCCTGTTGTCTACAGTACCAATGTCACCTGTGTCAGTAGATGACCCCTGTTGTCTACAGTACCAAGGTCGCCTGTGTCAGTAGATGTTGTCTACAGTACCAAGGTCACCTGTGTCAGTAGATGTTGTCTACAGTACCAAGGTCACCTGTGTTAGTAGATGGACCCCTGTTGTCTACAGTACCAAGGTCACCTGTGTCAGTAGATGTTGTCTACAGTACCAAGGTCACCTGTGTCAGTAGATTACCCCTGTTGTCTACAGTACCAAGGTCACCTGTGTCAGTAGATGTTGTCTACAGTACCAAGGTCACCTGTGTCAGTAGATGACCCCTGTTGTCTACAGTACCAAGGTCACCTGTGTCAGTAGATGTTGTCTACAGTACCAAGGTCACCTGTGTCAGTAGATGACCCCTGTTGTCTACAGTACCAAGGTCACCTGTGTCAGTAGATGTTGTCTACAGTACCAAGGTCAGCTGTGTCAGTAGATGACCCCTGTTGTCTACAGTACCAAGGTCACCTGTGTCAGTAGATGACCCCTGTTGTCTACAGTACCAAGGTCACCTGTGTCAGTAGATGACCCCTGTTGTCTACAGTACCAAGGTCACCTGTGTCAGTAGATAACCCCTGTTGTCTACAGTACCAAGGTCACCTGTGTCAGTAGATGACCCCTGTTGTCTACAGTACCAAGGTTTACCATATCAGTGACCCCTGTTGTCCTCCTTATTTCATTTGATTCTTGCATGCAAGTAACACATGCCTTACACAGTACAGCCTTATTATCCTACTTCCGAATTTTGTGGTAACCGTGGTTTTTTATCAACAAATCTTGTTGCTTTAAAAGTATTTGTGATGGATTACTTCCCATAGTGCATCTGTATGTTTTGTTTGTGAGGAAATAAAAACTGTTGCCAGGTTAGACTTGCAATCTTCCTATGATTCACAATTGTGAGTGTGGTCTGTTAGTGGAATATACATTGTGTTCATGGCAATAGTGATGTTCAGATTAGAGACCCTATAGGAATATCCTGACAGGCTCCTAGACAGAAGATAGGTGATCAATGGTTTTTGTCTTGTTTCTAGAATTTCTTTACAGTTTTTAAAACATGGAAACATGGAAAAAGGTATTTATATGTATGAAGGAACTCTACTTAAAAATTATGTATTTCAATGCTGCACAAAAGGATTCCATAATTCTGGATTTTATCTCTTGATTGTTTTAGAAGAAGTAACAAGTTACTTTGACAAGAGTCCATAAATGGTGTTGGTATATCAGATAAGTGAGATGAGGTATAAGCTGCTATACACTATAACATATCTATCAGATATTTGTAAATTTCACAAAGATGAAACAGACAATAGTGATAGGATTTATTTTCCTGTATGAATTTCACAAAGATGAAACAGACAATAGTGATAGGATTTATTTTCCTGTATGAATTTCACAAAGATGAAACAGACAATAGTGATAGGATTTATTTTTCTGTATGAATTTCACAAACATGAAACAGACAATAGTGGTAGGATACCTGTACATTTTTACAGGGGTTGGCAGTATGTCGAGGAAAATTCAGATTTGAGTTAGTATCACTGCAGTTTCTTCCACTACACAGAAGTCATGTAAATACATCTCTTTATATCATAACATTTCATCACAATTAGCGTTATCAAACTGAACCCAACTGTTATATCTTTGTAAGTATATTTTATGACACTTCATCGTCAAAAGCAGACTCCTTCATCATGTTACTTTGTTCGTCAGAATGCGCCTGATTTGTTTTAGAAATTATCTTTCAATGGTAAATTCAAATTTGACAGGTTTGTCAAAGTGAAATTGAGAATGAGGTGATATTCAAATGTAGAGGAATCGTTGAGGTAGCTCTGCATAAAACACCATAGAGATGGACTTGTTTTCTGTGGGGTCCAGGATAGAAAAATACCTAAAGTCATCTACATATCAGAAATTACTATTGAAACTGTATTTATATATAAGTAATTACTATGGAAACTGTATTTATATATAAGTAATTACTATGGAAACTATATTTATATATAAGTAATTACTATGGAAACTATATTTATATATAAGTAATTACTATGGAAACTGTTTTTATATATAAGTAATTACTATGGAAACTGTATTTATATATAAGTAATTACTATGGAAACTGTATTTATATATAAGTAATTACTATGGAAACTATATTTATATATAAGTAATTACTATGGAAACTGTATTTATATATAAATAATTATTATGGAAACTGTATTTATATATAAGTATAATAACTATAGAAATTATGAAATAATTATATAATAATTTGAGGTTTTTTAATGTAAAACCAATTTTCATGATGTAATACTTACCATAACTTTAGTATGCAAATACAGTACCTACACCCATCTTTGTATCCCAACAACAAAAGATTCAAAAGAAAAACAATCCCGCCCTCCCTACGATCCATGAGCCATCACGGCAGGAACGCAGAGTGATCTCCCTTCCTCTAATAACCTTTATGGCGTAAACCCCACAGAGGGGCAGCCAGGCAGATAAGGAAGAGGGGAGGATAGGGTGGGACTCCATAAAGTTATGGTAAGTATTACATCATGAAAATTGGTTTTACATTAAAAAACCTCAATTTCATTTCAGTAATAATTACCATAACTTTAGTATGCGAATTCGTCTTACCGTAGTGGTGACTAGAAGCCAGGCAGCCCCTTCAGCACAACCAAAGTAGTAGGGAGGGAAAACAGAATGCTAAAGTGAAGGGAGGGACCTCTCTGTGAAAGAGCAGGTGTACCCACATGCCGCCGTACGGAAAGACATGGCCCGGGGCTAACGAGGAGGCCCAGCCACTGACTATGCCACCACCAAAGGTCCCAATGAATACAGGCCTTCTGAGTGGGAAGCTAGGGATCACAGATAAAAATCTGTTAAGGTATCCCTGCCCTGCCAGAATACTGCAGACATGACCTCCTGAAAGGAGGACTCATTGAGAGAAGGGCCCAGGATGAAGCAAGGGCCCTGACCTCGTGAGACCGCGCTTTCGCTCTCACCCGAGCCAGATCATCAAAATGCTCGTAAGCATACTAAATCACCTGGCAAACCCACCTGGAAACCGACTGGGTGGAGATATCTCGTTGCCCCTGTTTAATGGGCAAAACAGAAGGGATCGAGAGCCCCGCCCCCCCTGGTTTTATCAAGATAAAACCTAAGAGCCCGACAAGGACAAAGCAACCTATCTCGCTCCTCCGAGCTAGTCACAGCCAGGATCCTGATGGGATCGTGCGAGAACCCCGGAACCTGATTCTTCGCTAAAAACAACTCTATTCATAGCAAAGCCTCTGATTAGGGCAGAAAGAGAGGAGGACTAACCGATCTCCTTCCTGCCATAACAAGCAAGAACTCTGGCAATAGCTGTACGATAGCCAGCAAAACAGAGAGATTAGGAATTCCGCAATCAAATGCAGAGGCTTCGAATGAATAAGCTTCCTTGCCGACACACCAATCACAGAAGATCATCCAACGTGACTGGTAGACGGCAGAAGAGGAAGCCCTGATTGATTGCTCAATGCAATCTGACACCTCTTGAGAAAAGCCTGCCTTGGCGTGGCTTCCAGAGATAGCCTCAGCGCGTGAAGGTGGAGGATCTCTGGTCAAGAGTGTGTCGTTCTGGGCCAAGGCTGGCGAAGGAGATTCGGTCTGGTGGGGAGAGCCAAGGGCTCCTCCACCAGAAACGACAAGAGCTCCTGAAACCAAGCTTGCCTCGGCCACAGAGGGGCTCTCAGAAGTAAGGAGCAGTGATGCTCCCAGAACTTCTGTAGAACCCTGCCCACCAGGTTGAAGGGAGGGAATGCATATGCATACGTCCCTTCCTATTCCAGAGAAAGGGCGTCCACAGCCCACGCCTTACGGTCTGGGACCGGGGAGACGAAGGTTAGCAGCTGGTTGTTCAGGGAAGTGGCAAACAGGTCTATAATAGGTCTGTCCCACGCCTGACAATTCCCCTTGAAAATCAAGGGACACAGCTGCCATTCCGTCAACACCGGCTGGTGGCGCCTGGAGAGTGGCCACCAACACACTCAGCCTGCCAGAAAGATGCTTGACCGCTATGGTTAACTGCATGTCCTGGCAGAGAAGATGGATGTGGATGGAGAGGGCACACAGGACATGAGACCTGGTGGCCCCTGTCTCTCCAGATACGCGACAACTGTTGTCGGTAGCCACACTTTGGACTGCAGGATACCCCTAAAGGACTGCAGAGCCAAATGAACAGTCTCATCTCGAGTACACTGATGTGCTCCGAGAGTTGTTCGCCAGACCACTCCCCCATGCGGCATTGGCCATCGAGGTAAGCTCACATTCCTGTCATGAACGCGTCCATGAACAGGATCATAGAGGGGATAGGCTTGGTCAGAGGTACCCCGTGGAAAACGTTCTCCTGAATGGTCCACCAGCAAGAGAACTCCCTGACCGACTGGGTAAGCGGGATCCAGGCCTCCTGGATGACGGAACCCAGTCAGACAGGAGGAACATCTGGAGAGGTCCGATGTGAATCCTCCCTAGGGGGACCACATATGCCAAGTAGTTGAGATACCCCAGAAAACTGAGGAACCAATGTACCTGGACAAGCGACCAAGTGATGAAAATCAGAGCCAGAGCCCTGACCTTCTCAAACTTCTCCAGAGGTGGAAGGGCTAAGCCCCAAACCATGTCAAAATGGTTCCCCAGGAAGAAGAAGTCCTAATATGAAGGAACCTCTGACTTCTCTCTGGAAGGAATGAAGCCGACTCTGAGCAAGAGTTTCAGGACCAGACGAGTGTCCTTCACTAACGATTCCCACACCAAAAGAGGCATGAGGGAGTCGTCGAAATAGATGTGGACGTCTATTCTGCAGGAGTGAAGGAAACACCAGCAGCAACTTGGTGAACACCAAAGGAGCTGTCGTGAGCACCAAGGGCATCTCTGCCTTGGCAGCATGGTCCCTACTTCCTCCTGGAGCACCCGTGCCCTTTCTGAATCCCCGGGAGGAGGAAAGAAACAAAAACGGCCAGGAGGCGAGGGACGAATCCTGAAGAAGGGGAATACCTAGACCCTCCCTGACCACCGACAAAAGCCCAAGCGTCCTCTGTAATATCCTGCCACTAGGAAAGGAAAGCAGAGAGACGTCCACCCACAGGGAGTTCCGGATGGGGCAGATCGAGCCCCTGCCAGACCAGAGAATCGTCTGCCCACCCGGAGCCTGAGCCTGCAGGAGAAGGATATGAGCCAGGGAAAGGAGAACCACCGTCCACCCGGCCATACCCTTCGCCTTTCGCGGCCAAGAAGCAGAAATAGTCAGGAACCCTTCTTCTTGCCCCCAGGAGGTTTCTTACCCTTCCTACCCTTCCCCTTGTTGCCGTTGAAGTGAGGTTGGGACTTGGGCTGTGCAGAAAACTGAGCAGCCGAAGACTTCGCCTTCTTCTTAGGAGGCACTGACCCCTGCGAGGCACTGGCCTTCTCAGCCTGAAACCTCTTCACCAGAAGTGCTGAGGCGACCGAGTCCTCCTTCATATCCTTCTGAACCCAAGGAAGAGCTCCCCTGAACAGGGTAGAGCCCTAGAAGGGGGCATTCAACAAGCGGAAACGGTAGGGTTACTGGACTGGGCGGAATTTCAGAACTGAAAACTGCCTAGCCAACACGGCATTGACGAGCAGAGAACCTGCAAGGCTGCCGTGTCCTGTATGTCGGCTGTTCTGTCTCGGATAACCGACACTCAGGCAAATCGGATACCCTGTATAGACAAACTGTCAGGAAGTCTATGTATGACAGAACTTGGATGGAGAGGTGCAACATTCTCTCCATCCTGTGGTGCTCTTTGGGATCGAGCACCACCTGGTCCACTGATTTGCCGGGCCAGGCAGCCAGCTGTCTCAACTCCAGCTGTGCTGGTTGAGAGGCCAGCTGCCCATCATGTGTGGCATAGTCGGAAGCTGAAGCCTCCGACAATTCACCAACACTGAGCTGCAGACCGACAAACCCGGGAGCACGGGTAGAGAAGGAGTCCTTCTCTAAAACCGGAGCCTGGGCCGTGGCCAGAACCGAAGACATGATATTGCCTTCTGGCAGAGACCGATCTGAGCGAACGGAAGCCCGAGGAGCCACCAGGGAACCCAGAAGGATGGTGGATTCAGGCGCCGACGATGCTGAGGCGGTGGGCAAACCTCCGCCCTGAGAATCCGGGAGATGTTGGCCCGGAGGACCCGCATCCCAGAAAGCACATGCTGAGCCTCGGCTTCAGCAGTCTCAGGGCCATCTTCCCCTTGTGAACCCTCTTGGCCCAGGAGAAAGATAAATGACATCGTCTTCCTCTGCCGAGCCCGCACCCTCGATGTCCATCTCCTCCTCAATAGAGACCGAAGTCCCCTTGGGAGGAACAGGGGCCGCCAGAGGAGCCATCTCCGCAGAGGGGAACTCCTCTTTATGGCATTTGGACGCAGCGCGACCAACAGCTGTAGCTGTAGGCTTGGGTCGGAGACCCGAAGCCGACCCCTGGGAACAGGAGACCGATGGGTCCGCGCTGGAGGCGGAAGTCCTTAAGGTCTGGCAAACCTTTATAGGACCGGCCAACAAGGCCCCCGAAGTAGCAGAACATTGGGGGGATTCCGCACTGCTATAACATCTCCTAGAGGAGAGACCAACCCCTATGGGTTCCACGAGTGAAGACCCATGGGGTAAAAACCCAAACCCCTGAGGGAATGGGAACGGTCCAGCGGGCCGGGAGTGACCCCAGAACTGGCCAAGATGGCCTGCCTGAGTCTGGGGCTGGACATCCTGTCCAAAGGACCAGGATGAACCGCCACTCCCACCAGGTGGAAACCCAGACATGTACGGGCTAAGCCCGTAACTGCTGAGTAACTGTTGGTACCCAAAACCATCCGCAGGTTGGCCTGGGCGACCCAGGAATAAGTGCCCGCAGGCACCCCTACTCCCTGAGCCCGGGGGAAAGGGAGACCGGAAACCGGACTCCTGGCCTGAAGCCCCAAACCCTTGGAGGAAAACCCCCTGGGAAACCCTGCACTGGGAAATCTGGATTGGGACGGAAGTCCCACAGCCAGAAGCCTGTGAGGGTGGGAAAACAGACCCCGCGCTGACACCAGGATTAGTGAACTCAAGTGTCACTAATCCCCGTAGCCACAGACAATCCTGACAAAAAGTCTGTGGCCCCTGAACCTATACCCGAAGGCACAGTTCCGGAGTCAAAGCGGCCCCCACCAACGACGCCACCTGGCGTGTCGAGGTCCCTGAAGGAATCAGAGACCTCGACCGGAAGTCCCTTTCCGACGGTAACACCGCCGCCTATCGAGAGCTACCGGCCAATTCGACCCTTGACTGCGCCGAGTCAGGGTCGGGCTGCCCCCCCCCCCCCTACTCCAGGACGCACCTGGACAGGGGGAGCCACCCCCTGCTGAAGGGCGGAGCTCGGTGGAACGAGAGCACCCCCAGCAGGAACGCTCTGGTTCAGAACTTCAGGAGGGAGGTCTTAAAAAGCTTACTTCCCTTACCGGAAGAAGAGGACGAATCCCTCTTCTGGCGGAAAGTTAGCTGGAAAGGCATGGGAGCCTAAGCAGCAGACTCCATGTGCAAACAAAGTTCACATAGTGAGGTCTGGCTGTAATGTCGGCAAATGGGACAGGTATCATGGGGTTCCCATTATCTATAGAAATAGGAACATCCATGCGCTGACCCCCGACGTAAACCCGGCACCTTTATCCAGCATCGAAACAATAAAAAATTGTAACAATGAAAACAAGGATAAAAAGTTTTCTAACAATCAAAAAACTAC
Organism: Ylistrum balloti; assembly: GCF_031769215.1. Taxonomy (NCBI): domain Eukaryota; kingdom Metazoa; phylum Mollusca; class Bivalvia; order Pectinida; family Pectinidae; genus Ylistrum; species Ylistrum balloti. The sequence goes on along the minus strand of NW_026782614.1, from coordinate 122,145 downwards.
GAACGAGATCATAAAACCTACCGTACGCAGCAAGATTGTACTGCAAAAAAAAGAAAGCGGTCGTACAAAACGGCCCACAAAGCAGCAAGAAAACAATTTCAACTTCACGAAAATCCGAGTGACGAGACAAGTAGTCACGCATTCAAACACGCGGAGGAAAAACACGGCCGGAAACGAAGTTCTCGAACAATCAAAAAACTACGAACGAGAGCACAAAGCCTACCGTACGCAGCAAGATTGCACTGCATAAATAAAACGGCCGTACAACACGGCCGACAAAGCAGCAAGAAAACAAATTCCAACTTCACGCAAATCCGAGCAACGAGACAAGTAGTCACGCACTCGAATACGTGGAGGAAAAAAACGGCCGGAAATACGGTCAAAATAAACAAATGACAATACTTAATTTCACAATATAAGTAGGGAGATGGGTTTATAGACTACTAATAGAGTAACAATATACTCAAACGACAATGGCAGTACGAAGAGAAGGAGTAAGAAAAGCTCTCAGCTCATACACCTCCGCACTCGTCGGCAGCCATAAAGGTAAGAGGAAGGGAGATCACTCTGCGTTCCTGCCGTGATGGCTCATGGATCGTAGGGAGGGCGGGATTGTTTTTCTTTTGAATCTTTTGTTGTTGGGATACAAAGATGGGTGTAGGTACTGTATTTGCATACTAAAGTTATGGTAATTATTACTGAAATGAAAAGTGATTATTATAAGGTGATTTTTTAAAGGTTTCTTTTCAAAGTTTTCAGGGATAGGTTCAAAATTGGTAAACTATCGTTGGTTTCCTGGCTTTGTTGATAAACTTTTAGTTACAAAAAATGAAAATTTGATCTGTCAAAAAAAGGAGCTTTTGGTTTTTCTTGGCCTGTAGATACAGCACTGATATATATTACTGTAATTCTGTTGTGAAGCACACTGATACTCTTTAAGAGATCAATATTCCATGGCCTCTGTAAGACCTCCGATATCTTACGTCTAAATTCAACACTGTTTCTTTTTTAAAACTGGGTATTTGTGTTATGTGCGAACTATAGGTATGTAAGCTTGTCATGGCTATAGTGTCACAGACCTTGTCCAATTTCTGTCAGACTTTGGGACTGATAGCTATAGTGTCACAGACCTTGTCCAATTTCTGTCAGACTTTGGGACTGATAGCTATAGTGTCACAGACCTTGTCCAATTTTTGTCAGACTTTGGAGGGCTGTTAGCTATAGTGTCACAGACCTTGTCCAATTTTTGTCAGACTTTGGAGGGCTAATCGCTACAGTGTCCCTGACCTTGTCCTATTTCTGTCAGACTTTGGAGGGCTGTTGGCTATAGTGTCACAGACCTTGTCCAATTTCTGTCAGACTTTGGGACTGATAGCTATAGTGTCACAGACCTTGTCCAATTTTTGTCAGACTTTGGAGGGCTGTTAGCTATAGTGTCACAGACCTTGTCCAATTTTTGTCAGACTTTGGAGGGCTAATCGCTACAGTGTCCCTGACCTTGTCCTATTTCTGTCAGACTTTGGAGGGCTGTTAGCTATAGTGTCACAGACCTTGTCCAATTTCTGTCAGACTTTGGGACTGATAGCTATAGTGTCACAGACCTTGTCCAATTTTTGTCAGACTTTGGAGGGCTAATCGCTACAGTGTCCCTGACCTTGTCCTATTTCTGTCAGACTTTGGAGGGCTGTTAGCTATAGTGTCACAGACCATGTCCAATTTTTGTCAGAATTTGAAGGGCTGATAGCTATAGTGTCACAGACCTTGTCCAATTTTTGTCAGACTTTGGAGGGCTGATGGCTACAGTGTCCCAGCCTTGCCAAGCTTGGTAAAATTTTGAGGGTGATGACTACAGTGTCCCAGACACTGTACAATTTCTGTCAGATTTTGGTGTGATGGCTACAGACTGTCATAGACCTTATGTCTATTTTCTTTAAGCCTTTTTAGAGTAAAGGCTTCATCGTCCCAGACATTTCACCATTTTTATCAGACTTTCTTGAAAAGGTCATTTCGGTAGGCATGCAGTCATATATTAGTACGGATGATTCTATTTTTATTGTTAATCAGATAATTGTCCTATGTCTACCAATAACTGCCATACTGATTCCCAGTTCTGATGAATGACTGTGCTTCATTTTACTGAACTTCTGCCAAAGGACTTAAAACCCAAATTTAGCATTTCACATTTCCTGAACAAGAGATCAATGTAGACGGTAGGTTATGATCTGAAGCACTACTAAAGCAATGAAGTTATTGTTGAGAAAATAATTGGTAAATATCCTAACTGTGGCTGCTTCTGGTTACGATGAATAACATGACAGATTATTTTAGAAACATATTTCACATATGTGAACAAAGGGACCCCTAGAGACAGAAGCAGAAGGAATGCTGACAGCTTTACAGTCGTGAATATTTTAACAATAAGTTAAATGGTCCATAGTCCATATCAAGAGGAGATGAAGAACTAAAAACAAAACCGCTCTGTCAGGCAGAAGTATGAAGAACTAAAAACAAAACCGCTCTGTCAGGCAGAAGTATGAAGACTAAGAACATCCACATAGTAGGGCAGAAGTATGAAGACTAAGAACATCCACATAGTAGGGCAGAAGTATGAAGACTAAGAACATCCACATAGTAGGGCAGAAGTATGAAGACTAAGAACATCCACATAGTAGGGCAGAAGTATGAAGACTAAGAACATCCACATAGTAGGGCAGAAGTATGAAGACTAAGAACATCCACATAGTAGGGCAGAAGTATGAAGACTAAGAACATCCACATAGTAGGGCAGGAGTGTTAAGACTTAGGAAATCCACATAGTAGGGCAGGAGTGTTAAGACTTAGGAAATCCACATAGTAGGGCAAGAGTGTTAAGACTTAGGAAATCCACATAGTAGGGCAGAAGTATGAAGACTAAGAAAATCCACATAGTAGGACAGGAGTGTTAAGACTTAGGAAATCCACATAGTAGGGCAGGAGTGTTAAGACTTAGGAAATCCACATAGTAGGGCAGGAGTGTTAAGACTTAGGAAATCCACATAGTAGGGCAGGAGTGTTAAGACTTAGGAAATCCACATAGTAGGGCAGGAGTGTTAAGACTTAGGAAATCCACATAGTAGGGCAGGAGTGTTAAGACTTAGGAAATCCACATAGTAGGGCAGGAGTGTTAAGACTTAGGAAATCCACATAGTAGGGCAGGAGTGTTAAGACTTAGGAAATCCACATAGTAGGGCAGGAGTGTTAAGACTTAGGAAATCCACATAGTAGGGCAGGAGTGTTAAGACTTAGGAAATCCACATAGTAGGGCAGGAGTGTTAAGACTTAGGAAATCCACATAGTAGGGCAGGAGTGTTAAGACTTAGGAAATCCACATAGTAGGGCAGGAGTGTTAAGACTGAGGGTCCTGATTGTAGAGAGTAATGATTCTGATACTGAATATCAAACAATGTTTGACCAGAGATGGCATGTATTATAGGTACGGTTGCTCATCGGTCATGGGGGGAAGAATATACAATGATTAGAGATATTTATCTCAACACTGATGATAGTTGACATTTCAGTCATCATATTTAATATTTCATCAATTTCATTTTCTTCTGTTGAATTCATAAGAAATGTCTACTCCAGTATTGCACTGTTTGTGTGACATGTATTGCCAGAGACCAGTAAATACCATTTATTATAATGAGTGTGTATTTGTGGTTGACTGAAGGATTATTATTAACAGGGAGATCTGAGATTGAACTGGGACCAGAAAATGTAGATTGATTTTGGAGAAAGCCATACTCAGCAAGTATTGATGATAGTTGACAGTGGCTGTTACGGTCCTGATCGGATACTCTTGTGGTCAACACACAATTAAATATTCCATTTATTTGTGTGGTACATATTTCCTGCCATCCTTATAGTTCTACCTCTGTACTAATCAAACCGTTTTCCCCAAGTACTTGTATTCTGTCAAACATGTCACGTTCGGAAACTGACAAAATCTAGAATATAATCATTGGTAGAGATGAACAAAATGCCTCGTCTGTTTGTATAACGATGGCAGAAGTACTGCAAGCTATTGATCCAACAGGAACTGTATGAGAGAGATCACTCCAGCACCACCAATCAAATGGCCAGCAGATCAGTCATGCTTGGATTTATGAACAGTGCTACCAAAGAGTTTTTGGAGATTTCATGCAATAACAATGAGACTGTGTAGGATATGATGTTGAACTGCAAACAACACTGACTTTCACTTTCAGATACTTTGTTTGATTTTTTTGGCCGGAGATTGTGTGTGGTAAGAGCTGGAGTATAGCATCACTGTTGTAAGTAATTAGCATGATAAAAAAGTATATTATAAAGGGCATTTTTATACAAAGCTATTTACAGGTTAGAATTCTTGAATTTGTTTTGTGTGATTCTGATGTCTGTTTGTATCTTGTTGAAGAGAAAGCTGTTTGTATCTTGTTAAAGAGAAAGAAACACATGTACATCATGTTGTAGATACCATAAGTAATGCAGATTATTTTCTCTTTAATCAATTTGAGTTCATTTTTACTACTGCTTGATGTCACATACAAACACTAAGCATTAACTTTATTTAGTATCTCTCGTCATCATCAATCCATTAATTCTCATCTTATTATTTCCTTTTTCTAATAAAAACTTTTTTAGGAAAGATTGAATGCAATTAAATTGTTCAGGAAGGAGTGAGTAGATTTTGATGGTCCTGGAAGTGCTCAGTGGATTTTAATGATAAAAGAAGTGCTCAGTGGATTTTAATGGCTTATGAAGTGCTCAGTGGATTTTAATGGCTTATGAAGTGCTCAGTAGATTTTAATGGCTTAGGAGGTGCTCAGTGGATTTTAATGATATAGGAAGTGCCCAGTGGATTTTAATGATATAGGAAGTGCTCAGTGGATTTTAATGGCTTATGAAGTGCTCAGTAGATTTTAATGGCTTAGGAGGTGCTCATTCGATTTTAATGATTCAGGAAGGAGTGAGTGGATTTTTATATCTAAATATGATGTCAAGTTCAGTATGTTTAATCTCAGTGTAAAGGTCATATTCCAAAACTATTGGAAATATGCAAAATGTATTGAATGGGTCAACATGCTTCCCATAAATATTTTAACATATTGTTCTGAACAAATTAGATTTTACCATAACATGCCTTGTAGATATTCACATATTAGACTGCTAGCATCGCTGATGAGTTTTGTGAAGGACAAAACATCTATATAATGAAGTTAGGCTATAAAAGTGAACTTTTTATTTTGTTTGTATTCTTCCAGCTGTTAGCTATGTTCCATGGATGATGTAGTAACAAAAACTTGAAAAGACCAGCTTTGATAGAAAAAAAAAACAAACTAAGAATTGCCCCTTGTCAGTGACACATTTTGGAAAGATGCTTAACTTGTAAACTCACAGCCTCATGTTTGAAAAATTAATAATCTTTTCCCTTCGGTTAAAATCCCCATATCTAATCTCACAGGGGGTGATTGATTCTCTCAATCTACAACAGAGTTGGTCCTCATTGTTCTATCTACAACAGAGTTGGTCATCATTGTTCTATCTCCAACAGAGTTGGTCATCATTGTTCTATCTCCAACAGAGTTGGTCATCATTGTTCTATCTCCAACAGAGTTGGTCCTCATTGTTCTATCTCCAACAGAGTTGGTCCTCATTGTTCTATCTACAACAGAGTTGGTCATCATTGTTCTATCTACAACAGAGTTGGTCATCATTGTTCTATCTCCAACAGAGTTGGTCCTCATTGTTCTATCTCCAACAGAGTTGGTCATCATTGTTCTATCTCCAACAGAGTTGGTCATCATTGTTCTATCTCCAACAGAGTTGGTCATCATTGTTCTATCTACAACAGAGTTGGTCCTCATTGTTCTATCTCCAACAGAGTTGGTCATCATTGTTCTATCTACAACAGAGTTGGTCATCATTGTTCTATCTCCAACAGAGTTGGTCCTCATTGTTCTATCTCCAACAGAGTTGGTCATCACTGTTCTATCTCCAACAGAGTTGGTCATCATTGTTCTATCTCCAACAGAGTTGGTCCTCATTGTTCTACCTCCAACAGAGTCAGTCATCATTGTTCTACCTCCAACAGAGTTGATCCTCATTGTTCTAGCTCCAGTATAGTTGGTCTTCTTTTTCTCCAAACTTACAAACACTGAATTGATTTTGGTAAGTCTGTTTGGTTTACAGCATTCTCACAGAAGCAGTCAATCTAGGGGAGATACGGTAAATATACCAGTATATCGGTACTGTGTGAGGTGTTTGTTTATCTGTACTGTGTGTAGTGTGTGTTTATCTGTACTGTGTGAGGTATGTGTTTATCTGTACTGTGTGTAGTGTGTGTTTATCTGTACTGTGTGAGGTGTGTGTTTATCTGTACTGTGTGTGGTGGTGTTTATCTGTACTGTGTGAGGTGTGTGTTTATCTGTACTGTGTGTGGTGGTGTTTATTTGTACTGTGTGAGGTGTTTGTTTATCTGTACTGTGTGTAGTGTGTGTTTATCTGTACTGTGTGTAGTGTGTGTTAATCTGTACTGTGTGTAGTGTGTGTTTATTTGTACTGTGTGTGGTGGTGTTTATCTGTACTGTGTGTAGTGTGTGTTTATCTGTACTGTGTGAAGTGTGTGTTTATCTGTACTGTGTGTGGTGTGTGTTTATCTGTACTGTGTGAGGTGTGTGTTTATTTGTACTGTGTGTGGTGGTGTTAATCTGTACTGTGTGAGGTGTGTGTTTATTTGTACTGTGTGTGGTGTGTGTTTATCTGTACTGTGTGTAGTGTGTGTTTATCTGTACTGTGTGAAGTGTGTGTTTATCTGTACTGTGTGTGGTGTGTGTTTATCTGTACTGTGTGTAGTGTGTGTTTATTTGTACTGTGTGTGGTGGTGTTTATCTGTACTGTGTGTAGTGTGTGTTTATCTGTACTGTGTGTGGTGTGTGTTTATCTGTACTGTGTGTGGTGGTGTTTATCTGTACTGTGTGTGGTGTGTGTTAATCTGTACTGTGTGAGGTGTGTGTTTATCTGTACTGTGTGAGGTGTGTGTTTATCTGTACGGTGTGTAGTGGTTGTATAGATAAGGTGGGAGACAGGATAACTCAGCATCTTTGTTGTTAACAGAATGTTGAATAGATCAAATCAGAAATTTGTTTCATGTCTTGGCATCAACCAAAATCAATTACTCAAAATATCTGAAAACTTCAATTTTAAAGAATTTTTATCAAACTTTATGTGAAGGTCACAACAACTACATTCATCTTTCATAGTCTGAATGTCAAAACAAAGTCATCATAGCTATTTATAGAATGATATAGATATAGACAAATAGTCACAAAACAAAATCAATAAAGTCACAAGTCACAAAACAGTCCAAATAGTCACAAGTCACAAAACAGTCCAAATAGTCACAAGTCACAAAACAGTCCAAATAGTCACAAGTCACAAAACAGTCCAAATAGCCACCAGTCACAAAACAGTCAAAATAGCCACAAGTCACAAAACAGTCAAAATAGCCACAAGTCACAAAACAGTCCAAATAGCCACCAGTCACAAAACAGTCAAAATAGCCACAAGTCACAAAACAGTCCAAAACGGCACATGTCACAAAACAGTCCAAATAGCCACAAGTCACAAAACAGTCCAAATAGTCACAAGTCACAAAACAGTCCAAATAGCCACCAGTCACAAAACAGTCAAAATAGCCACAAGTCACAAAACAGTCAAAATAGCCACAAGTCACAAAACAGTCCAAATAGCCACCAGTCACAAAACAGTCAAAATAGCCACAAGTCACAAAACAGTCCAAAACGGCACATGTCACAAAACAGTCCAAATAGCCACAAGTCACAAAACAGTCCAAATAGTCACAAGTCACAAAACAGTCAAAAACGTCACAAGTCACAAAACAGTCCAAATAGCCACAAGTCACAAAACAGTCCAAATAGTCACAAGTCACAAAACAGTCCAAATAGCCACCAGTCACAAAACAGTCAAAATAGCCACAAGTCACAAAACAGTCCAAAACGTCACAAGTCACAAAACAGTCCAAATAGCCACAAGTCACAAAACAGTCCAAAACGTCACAAGTCACAAAACAGTCCAAATAGCCACCAGTCACAAAACAGTCCAAATAGTCACAGTCACAAAACATTCCAGTAGTCCAGTCACAAAACAGTCAAAATAGCCACAAGTCACAAAACAGTCCAAATAGTCACAAGTCACAAAACAGTCCAAATAGCCACAAGTCACAAAACAGTCCAAATAGCCACAAGTCACAAAACAGTCCAAAACGTCACAAGTCACAAAACAGTCCACACAGTCACAAAACAGTCCAAATAGCCACCAGTCACAAAACAGTCAAAATAGCCACAAGTCACAAAACAGTCCAAAACGTCACAAGTCACAAAACAGTCCAAATAGCCACCAGTCACAAAACAGTCCAAATAGCCACCAGTCACAAAACAGTCAAAATAGCCACAAGTCACAAAACAGTCCAAAACGTCACAAGTCACAAAACAGTCCAAATAGCCACAAGTCACAAAACAGTCACAAAACAGTCCAAAACGTCACAAGTCACAAAACAGTCCAAAACGTCACAAGTCACAAAACAGTCCAAATAGCCACAAGTCACAAAACAGTCCAAAACGTCACAAGTCACAAAACAGTCCAAATAGCCACCAGTCACAAAACAGTCCAAATAGCCACCAGTCACAAAACAGTCAAAATAGCCACAAATCACAAAACAGTCCAAATAGCCACCAGTCACAAAACAGTCAAAATAGCCACAAGTCACAAAACAGTCCAAAACGTCACAAGTCACAAAACAGTCCAAATAGCCACAAGTCACAAAACAGTCCAAATAGTCACAAGTCACAAAACATTCCAAATAGTCACAAGTCACAAAACAGTCCAAATAGCCACAAGTCACAAAACAGTCCAAATAGTCACAAGTCACAAAACAATCCAAATAGCCACCAGTCACAAAACAGTCAAAATAGCCACAAGTCACAAAACAGTCCAAAACGTCACAAGTCACAAAACAGTCAAAATAGCCACAAATCACAAAACAGTCCAAATAGCCACCAGTCACAAAACAGTCAAAATAGCCACAAGTCACAAAACAGTCCAAATAGCCACAGGTCACAAAACAGTCCAAATAGCCACAGGCCACAAAACAGTCCAAATAGCCACCAGTCACAAAACAGTCAAAATAGCCACAGGTCACAGACCAGTCAAAATAGCCACAAGTCACAAAACAGTCAAAATAGCCACAAGTCACAAAACAGTCCAAATAGCCATAAGTCACAAAACAGTCCAAATAGCCACAAGTCACAAATCTCCATTTGGTATCTGTTTGATTGACAGTCGACATTGGTATTTACCTCAAGGTCATACATATATCTCTCAGTAATATGTTTTTAATGTGTTTTCAGGGTTAGGACAGATTCGAGTTATACAATGGTTTTTGATAGATTATGGGCATCGATGATTGAAATGTGGCAGAATATCAATTTAACAGTTGGTGAATTTTCAAAATAACATTTGGGACTAGGAAGGCTGTAAAAGTTTCTAGGCAAAATAAAAATATTTCTTCATTTTAAACTTAAATGTCGTAAAAATACAATGTATAATGGGAAATTGTCTGAAGGTAATTTAATAAATGTTGGCAGGGAAATTTAATCATACGAGACAAGATTACATCTGAATCAAAGTTGCTTACCCCAAAACTTAAATTGTCTTTAGGCTGCATTTCATAGCAGAAAAGCTCAGCTCTGGATATTAATGTTCCAGGTAGGTTTGGTGTGAAACTACTATTAACACCTGTGTTGTTTTGTAATTGCAACAAGATATTACTGACTGGATTGAGCCAGTTACCAGCCTTGAAGGTGGCAGATTCAAAGCCTGAAGTTTCTATAAGAGCTGAGACACATTATCATATTGATCCCATCTTAGTCAGAAACACATATGTCTACCACTTTGTATACGGAAAAAAAGGAATTAATGCCAAACGAGAAAGTAATGTGTTCTGTTTTCATGCCAAAAATGTTTACGGATGCCTGGAAAACCCATTAAATTCAGGAACTTGTGCAAACTACACAGAATAAGTCAACCTCATTTCTGGTAGGTCTCTTTTCCAGTCTGTCATAAAATGAATCACTTCTTCTATCATAATTGACATAGGTGCATCTCCATAATCTTGATGTAACAAACAATTGGATTGGTCAGTGAAACACCATTGGATGTTCTGCAGGAAAAATTACTGTTTTTGGGGGTTTTTTTGTCAGATCTTTACCACATATTCTCCTGGAAGAAATACAATTTTGTTTTAGATCTTTTACCACAAATTCTGCAGACAGAACCACAGTTCTATTTCAGATCTTTACCACAAATTCTGCAGACAGAACCAGTTTTATTTCAGATCTTTACCACAGATTCTGCAAGCTTGAACCATTATTTCAGATCTGTTACCACAGATTCTGCAAGCTTGAACCATTATTTCAGATCTGTTACCACAGATTCTGCAAGCTTGAACCATTATTTCAGATCTGTTACCACAGATTCTGCAGGCTTGAACCATTATTTCAGATCTGTTACCACAGATTCTGCAAGCTTGAACCATTATTTCAGATCTGTTACCACAGATTCTGCAGGCTTGAACCATTATTTCAGATCTGTTACCACAGATTCTGCAAGCTTGAACCATTATTTCAGATCTGTTACCACAGATTCTGCAGACTTGAACCATTATTTCAGATCTGTTACCACAGATTCTGCAGGCTTGAACCATTATTTCAGATCTGTTACCACAGATTCTGCAAGCTTGAACCATTATTTCAGATCTGTTACCACAGATTCTGCAGACAGATCTATAGTCAAGTTTCATGAATTATGATTACAACTCTTAACAAAGCTGTATACATTGGTCAAAGCTGACAGGGATGTTCCTGTCTCTCTGACATATCTAATTATTTCATCTACAAATCAAGTAAAATCACAAACATGAGTCTTGATTGTGTATTTAAATCTTGCTTTCATCTTGTTTAATATACACATTTAGTTTCTACAGAACTGAACATATACTGTTACAGTTGCTAATACCAGTGTACGTACTACATTAAAATTCGGTAGCTACAGAAATATTGGCAAAGGAATACCTGGCCAGATACTGCTGTATTAACACCGAAATAAGTACCTAACTTAAATAAGTGCTTATTACTGCTAATTACCAGCATTTCTGTATTCCTAAAAAATCACTCAGGTCATTGAGGGCACCTGCTACTATCAATGTGGCATGATCTGTTGGAGCCATTTTGTACTCTAGAAAAAAATGACATCTAATCATGAAATCTGATTTTTCCAGGGTCATTGTAATTGACTAAATACTGCCAGGGCATCAACTATCAGCTCACAAACCTGTGCTGATTCAGGTAGTTCAACAACAAGCAATATATCCTACAGATAAGGGGGAAATATCATATTTTTTAACAAATGGTAGATATTCCTCATTTTGGATTAATTATTGGGAAAATATAAATCACATGTTTTGGCTGAGGAAGCAGCTAACAGGACGAAAAGTTCACTAGTAGTTTATTATAGGGCTGTCATAATGAAATTGATGTTCTTTATCAATTAGTGATGAATGACACTAGGATTATTTTTATGTGGTTTTAGGATGAAAGGAACCTTGGTCGAAGTATGAGGGCAGCTCCACGACATGTACGGCCAGCGAGGGAAGGCTCCAGGCCAACGTCAGCCTCTAAGGACAAGGTAAGACATTTGTAAATGCTTTAGTGTTTCCAAGGTAAAATATCTATTAACACAGTAGTGTTTCTAACATAAGAAAATACATGTACATCATCATTACCTTGTTTTTTAGACACTACATTCCTAACCACTAAGACACTACATTCCTAACCACTAAGACACTAATATTCATAACCACTAAGACACTACATTCCTAACCACTAAGACACTACATTCCTAACCACTAAGACACTACATTCCTAACCACTAAGACACTTCATTCCTAACAACTAAGACACTTCATTCCTAACCACTAAGACACTTCATTCCTAGTCACTAAGACACTTCATTCCTAACCACTAAGACACTACATTCCTAACCACTAAGACACTACACTCCTAACCACTAAGACACTACATTCCTAACCACTAAGACACTACATTACTAACCACTAAGACACTACATTCCTAACCACTAAGACACTACATTCCTAACCACTAAGACACTACACTCCTAACCACTAAGACACTACATTCATAACCACTAAGACACTACATTCATAACCACTAAGACACTACATTGTTGTGTAAACAATGGTACACTGAATAGAGATATATTCCCTGCTTAAACCATTGGAATGCTAAAATTCCGTACAAAAATCTCTTATTTCCTATGCCTGAAGTCCAACTGTGGGATTTACAGGGCCCTGACAATCAGTGCTGGTTCAGGACGGTCCAGTAAGCGATTACAGAGATGTTGGTGGTAGGGAGACATTAAGACGACTGATTCATAGACTCGATGCTAATCTGTACCCAGTACATGTCACAATATATTTCCTATTGCTTCATAGCATGACAGCTGCCAATCCAAGGCTATATCGGCCTCCAATCTGTCTTTGAGGACAGAAGAATAAGGCCATACACTCTCTAATCAACAATAACTTATGCAAATAGTTGTAAAGGAGATATTTCCAGCGGTGTATTTTTAAGTGCCTCTCAAGCTTGCTGTCTATTTCACTGTAATTTTCTCTTCTCTGTTGCTTTTGTTTTATTCTGTGAATAATCAGATAAAAACAAGCTCGCAAAATGGTAGAGAGAGTCTCTATGGTATCACCTAGCTGTCTATAACAGTGACATGAATATAACAGACACATGTCTATAACAGACACCTGTCTACAACACAGACCTGTCTATAACAAACACATGTCTATAACAGACAAATGTCTATAACACAGACCTGTCTATAACATAGATCTGTCTATAACAGACACATGTCTATAACAGACACATGTATATAACACAGATCTGTCTATAACAGACACATGTCTATGACAGACACATGTCTAAAACACAGATCTGTCTATAACACAGATCTGTCTATAACAGACACATGTCTATAACAGACACATGTCTATAACACAGATCTGTCTGTAACAGACACATGTCTATGACAGACACATGTCTAAAACAGACACATGTCTATAACACAGATCTGTCTGTAACAGACACATGTCTATGACAGACACATGTCTAAAACACAGATCTGTCTGTAACACAGATCTGTCTATAACAGACACATGTCTATAACAGACACATATCTATAACACAGATCTGTCTATAACAGACACATGTCTATGACAGACACATGTTTATAACACAGATCTGTCTATAACAGACACATGTCTATGACAGACACATGTCTAAAACACAGATCTGTCTATAACACAGATCTGTCTATAACACAGATGTCTATAACAGACACATGTCTATAACACAGATCTGTCTATAACAGAAACATGTCTATGACAGACACATGTCTATAACACAGATCTGTCTATAACAGACACATTTCTATAACAGACACATGTCTATAACACAGATCTGTCTATAACAGACACATGTCTATGACAGACACATGTCTAAAACACAGATCTGTCTATAACACAGACCTGTCTATAACAGACACATGTCTATATTGGACACATGTCTATAACAGACACATGTCTCTAACACAGACACATGTCTATAACAGACACATATCTACAACAGACACATGTCTATAACACAGATTTGTCTATTACGGACACTTGTCTGTAACACAGACACATGTCTATAACACAGACCTGTCTATAACACAGATCTGTCTATAACAAACACATGTCTATAACAGAATGTCTATAACAGACACATGTCTATAGCAGACACATGTCTATAACAGACACATGTCTATATCACAGATCTGTCTATAACAGACACATGTCTATAACATAGATCTGTCTATAACAGACACATCTATAACAGACATATGACTATAACATATAACTGTCTATAACAGACACATGTCTATAGCAGACACATGTCTATAACAGACACATGTCTATAACACAGACCTGTCTATAACAGACACATGTCTATAACACAGATCTGTCTATAACAGACACATCTATAACAGACATATGACTATAACATATAACTGTCTATAACAGACACATGTCTATAGCAGACACATGTCTATAACAGACAAATGACTATAACAGACACATGTCTGTATCACAGATCTGTCTATAACAGACACATGTCTAAAACACAGATCTGTCTATAACAGACATATGTCTATAACACAGACCTGTCTATAACAGACACATGTCTATAACACAGATCTGTCTATAACAGACACATGTCTATAACATATAACTGTCTATAACAGACACCTGTCTATAACAGACACATGTCTATAACACAGACACATGTCTATACCAGACACCTGACTAAAATATCTGTACTTTTATCATGTAATACAGTATTTCTTAAGAGAAATATGTTTCTAATTTGACTATAAACATACACAGGTTTTTTTTATACTTTCTTTAAATAATGTTGCAGATTTGGTGCCGATGACAACTTTGAATGTAAGCTTCATGAGATTGAGTCGCTTGAAGCTATAAATTATATTAGCAGCTTGTTTACTGTTTATTGTTATCACTGTTTCTGAGTCTTGTACTCTTCATTCTGAAATTTTGTATCAGGGTTCCTCTTGGACCCTTGTACATGGATTAAGAGTCCATTTTGGGACTGATTGAAAATAACGAAACAGCTAGTGTTTTTAGCTTGCTTGCTTGGCTGCTATCAAGTTTGCTATAAATGACCTAGATTGATTGTGAAGGTCACATAAGTTAAATATTTTTTTAAAAATATCATTATATAACAAGGGAATTATTCATTCTAGATTTTGAATTTGATGTTTTCACACCTTCACAGTGTCCTGTCCTAAAACTTACTACATAGTAAAAGCTAAGTTAAAAACTGGTTCATCTGTGATCAGACAGCAGTGTTTCAACCCTGCATAGTTTTACTGTGATCAGACAGCAGTGTTTCAACCCTGCATAGTTTTACTGTGATCAGATAGTAGTGTTTCAACCCTGCATAGTTTTACTGTGATCAGGGATCAGTGTTTCAACCCTGTCTGGTTTTACTGTGATCAGATAGCAGTGTTTCAACCCTGTCTGGTTTTACTGTGATCAGACAGCAGTGTTTCAACCCTGTCTGGTTTTACTGTGATCAGATAGCAGTGTTTCAACCCTGTCTGGTTTTACTGTGATCAGACAGCAGTGTTTCAACCCTGCATGGTTTTACTGTGATCAGATAGCAGTGTTTCAACCCTGTATGGTTTTACTGTGATCAGATAGCAGTGTTTCAATCCTGCCAGGTTTTACTGTGATCAGATAGCAGTGTTTCAACCCTGTCTGGTTTTACTGTGATCAGATAGCAGTGTTTCAACCCTGTCTAGTTTTACTGTGATCAGATAGCAGTGTTTCAACCCTGTATGGATTTACTGTGATCAGATAGCAGTGTTTCAATCCTGCCAGGTTTTACTGTGATCAGATAGCAGTGTTTCAACCCTGTCTGGTTTTACTGTGATCAGATAGCAGTGTTTCAACCCTGTCTGGTTTTACTGTGATCAGATAGCAGTGTTTCAACCCTGCATGGTTTTACTCTGATCAGATAGCAGTGTTTCAACCCTGCATGGTTTTACTGTAATCAGAAGCAGTGTTTCAACCCTGTCTGGTTTTACTGTGATCAGGGATCAGTGTTTCAACCTTGTTTGGTTTTACTGCGATCAGATAGCAGTGTTTCAACCCTGTCTGGTTTTACTGCGATCAGATAGCAGTGTTTCAACCCTGCATAGTTTTACTGTGATCAGGGATCAGTGTTTCAACAGCAATTCAATCATACTTGGTTTATTGTGATCAGAAGCAGTGTTTCATCCCATTAGCTTTTACTGTGATCAGGCAGCAGTGTTTCAACCCTTTTTGAATTTACTATAATCAGACATGACCATTTAACTTGCAGACAATAAAATGCCTAAAGTAACAAGTTATTGTGATTGTTTACCCCCGTCAAGTGTGGTAAAAATGAACACATATTATGTAGGTTTTTTATAATAATAGATATAACATAATATATATATATGAAAAAGTTGACCTCTGTTAATTTCACCTTTGATCTCTGACAGTATTATATTTGACCTCTGTTAATTTCACCTTTGATCTCTGACAGTATTATGTTTGACCTCTGTCTATAATAACTTAGATCTCTGTCAAATATACCTTTTCTTCACTCAGTCATACTTTCAACCTTTTTTCAATATTATTGTTCACGATCAGCCAATATGACCCCTGAACTTTGTCAATAATATATTTGGCCTTTGTCCACTCCAGCATGACTCTAGCCTCACTCAGCCACTCCTTCCATTGGACAGCACTGACCAGCGTCCAGACCGAGTGTCTGAATACCTTAACTCCACCCTCTGTCCTCACCTCCGCTCTCATGATTGGTCAGTCCTTGACCGTTCACCTCTACGGCCACAGCATACTGCGGTTGGCTCAATATGTTCCCCTCAACACCCAACACAGGTACATGTAATCAACACACCACTGTATATGGCACATTCTGACCTTGGTAAACTTTTCTAGATTCTGAAAACTTCCCAAGTATTGTTCTTAGAACCACGAAAGGATGGCCGTAGTCTAGGACATCTTGATGAAATGGAAACTTAAACAGGAACAAAAAGTTCATATTTTAAAAAGATCAAATCTGATCAACTTTAGTTCAAACAGGAATATCAGGCAAAAGGAAAAGTCTTGAAAAAAAGGAATATGACAACAGAGTAGTGACCTCTAGTGGGTCAAGAATGTTAGGAGTGGTGCTAACAAAATTAGCAACATTGATGCAAAACTAGATTTACAGGGTTGGTGCTGAACTAGATTTACAGGGTTGGTGCTGAGCTAGATTTATAGGGTTGGTGCTGAACTAGATTACAGGGTTGGTGCTGAACTAGATTTATAGGGTTGGTGCTGAACTAGATTTACTGGGTTGGTGATGAACTAGATTTATAGGGTTGGTGCTGAACTAGATTTATAGGGTTGGTGATGAACTAGATTTATAGGGTTGGTGATGAACTAGATTTATAGGGTTGGTGATGAACTAGATTTACTGGGTTGGTGCTGAGCTAGAAATATAGGGTTGGTGCTGAACTAGATTTACTGGGTTGGTGATGAACTAGATTTACTGGGTTGGTGATGAACTAGATTTACAGTGTTGGTGCTGAGCTAGATTTACAGGGCTGGTGCTGAACTGGATTTACAGGGTTGGTGATGAACTAGATTTACAGGGTTGGTGATGAACTAGATTTACAGGGTTGGTGATGAACTAGATTTACAGGGTTGGTGATGAACTAGATTTACAGGGTTGGTGCTGAACTAGATTTACTGGGTTGGTGCTGAGCTAGATTTATAGGGTTGGTGCTGAACTGGATTTACAGGGTTGGTGATGAACTAGATTTACAGGGTTGGTGATGAACTAGATTTACTGGGTTGGTGATGAACTAGATTTACAGGGTTTGTGATGAACTAGATTTACAGGGTTTGTGATGAACTAGATTTACAGGGTTGGTGATGAGCTAGATTTACAGGGCTGGTGCTGAGCTAGAATAGGGTTGGTGATGAACTAGATTTACAGGGTTGGTGATGAACTAGATTTACAGGGTTGGTGATGAACTAGATTTACTGGGTTGGTGCTGAGCTAGATTTATAGGGTTGGTGCTGAACTAGATTTACAGGGTTGGTGATGAACTAGATTTACAGGGTTTGTGATGAACTAGATTTACAGGGTTGGTGCTGAACTAGATTTACTGGGTTGGTGCTGAGCTAGATTTATAGGGTTGGTGCTGAACTAGATTTATAGGGTTGGTGATGAACTAGATTTATAGGGTTGGTGATGAACTAGATTTATAGGGTTGGTGATGAACTAGATTTACTGGGTTGGTGCTGAGCTAGATTTATAGGGTTGGTGCTGAACTAGATTTATAGGGTTGGTGATGAACTAGATTTACTGGGTTGGTGCTGAGCTAGAAATATAGGGTTGGTGATGAACTAGATTTACAGGGTTGGTGATGAACTAGATTTATAGGGTTGGTGATGAACTAGATTTACAGGGTTGGTGCTGAACTAGATTTACTGGGTTGGTGATGAACTGGATTTACAGGGTTTGTGATGAACTGGATTTACAGGGTTTGTGCTGAACTAGATTTACAGGGTTGGTGCTGAACTAGATTTATAGGGTTGGTGATGAACTAGATTTATAGGGTTGGTGATGAACTAGATTTACTGGGTTGGTGCTGAGCTAGATTTATAGGGTTGGTGCTGAACTAGATTTATAGGGTTGGTGATGAACTAGATTTACTGGGTTGGTGCTGAGCTAGAAATATAGGGTTGGTGATGAACTAGATTTACAGGGTTGGTGATGAACTAGATTTATAGGGTTGGTGATGAACTAGATTTACAGGGTTGGTGATGAACTGGATTTACAGGGTTGGTGCTGAACTAGATTTACAGGGTTGGTGCTGAACTAGATTTATAGGGTTGGTGCTGAACTAGATTTACAGGGTTGGTGATGAACTAGATTTATAGGGTTGGTGATGAACTAGATTTACAGGGTTGGTGCTGAACTAGATTTACTGGGTTGGTGATGAACTGGATTTACAGGGTTTGTGATGAACTGGATTTACAGGGTTTGTGCTGAACTAGATTTACAGGGTTGGTGCTGAACTAGATTTACAGTGTTGGTGCTGAGCTAGATTTACAGGGCTGGTGCTGAACTGGATTTACAGGGTTGATGCTAAACTAGATTTACAGGGTTGGTGATGAACTGGATTTACAGGGTTGATGCTAAACTAGATTTACAGGGTTGATGCGAAACTAGATTTATTAGGTTGGTGCTGAGTTAGAAGTATTGTTTAGGTGCTGAGCTGAGCTAACCTATAGTTGAGATCAAGATTTCTTTGTTATATGAGAATTTTACAGATAAGTGGGGGAATGTTTTGCCATATACGGTGGGATTCTCTTTCTATGGACGTTTCTGCATGCTTCTCTTCACAATCGTTTTTCATTATTTCTCCTGTACTCTTCAGTTATTTTCTCAGCAAGTTAGTTATTTCTATGCAGCAACATCAAGGACCAATCAACAGGCTTGGAAATGATTTGGGCTATAGAAAATTGACAGTGATGAAATGTGATGTTTAGCAGTATAGAAAATTCAGTGTGTTTGACAGTGGTGAACTGTAATATGTAGTCAGTATAGAATATCCTGTGTGTTTGACAGTGGTGAAATGTGATATGTAGCAGTATAGAATATTCTGTGTGTTTAACAGTGGTGAAATGTGATATGTAGCAGTATAGAATATTCTGTGTGTTTAACAGTGGTGAAATGTAATATGTAGTCAGTATAGAATATTCTGTGTGTTTGACAGTGGTGAAATATAATATGTAGTCAGTATAGAATATTCTGTGTGTTTGACAGTGGTGAAATATAATATGTAGTCAGTATAGAATATTCTGTGTGTTTGACAGTGGTGAAATATAATATGTAGTCAGTATAGAAAATTCAGTGTGTTTGACAGTGGTGAAATGTGATATGTAGCAGTATAGAATATTCTGTGTGTTTAACAGTGGTGAACTGTGATATGTAGTCATTATAGAATATTCTGTGTGTTTGACAGTGGTGAACTGTAATATGTAGCAGTATAGAATATTCTGTGTGTTTAACAGTGGTGAACTGTAATATGTAGCAGTATAGAATATTCTGTGTGTTTAACAGTGGTGAACTGTGATATGTAGCAGTATAGAATATTCTGTGTGTTTAACAGTGGTGATCTGTAATATGTAGTCAGTATAGAATATTCTGTGTGTTTGACAGTGGTGAAATGTGATATGTAGCAGTATAGAATATTCTGTGTGTTTAACAGTGGTGAACTGTGATATGTAGTCAGTATAGAATATTCTGTGTGTTTAACAGTGGTGAACTGTGATATGTAGCAGTATAGAATATTCTGTGTGTTTAACAGTGGTGAAATGTGATATGTAGTCAGTATAGAATATTCTGTGTGTTTAACAGTGGTGAACTGTGATATGTAGCAGTATAGAATATTCTGTGTGTTTAACAGTGGTGAACTGTGATATGTAGCAGTATAGAATATTCTGTGTGTTTAACAGTGGTGATCTGTAATATGTAGTCAGTATAGAATATTCTGTGTGTTTGACAGTGGTGAAATGTGATATGTAGCAGTATAGAATATTCTGTGTGTTTAACAGTGGTGAACTGTGATATGTAGCAGTATAGAATATTCTGTGTGTTTAACAGTGGTGAACTGTGATATGTAGCAGTATAGAATATTCTGTGTGTTTAACAGTGGTGAACTGTGATATGTAGCAGTATAGAATATTCTGTGTGTTTAACAGTGGTGAAATGTGATATGTAGTCAGTATAGAATATTCTGTGTGTTTAACAGTGGTGAACTGTGATATGTAGCAGTATAGAATATTCTGTGTGTTTAACAGTGGTGAACTGTGATATGTAGCAGTATAGAATATTCTGTGTGTTTAACAGTGGTGAACTGTGATATGTAGCAGTATAGAATATTCTGTGTGTTTAACAGTGGTGAACTGTGATATGTAGCAGTATAGAATATTCTGTGTGTTTAACAGTGGTGAACTGTGATATGTAGCAGTATAGAATATTCTGTGTGTTTGACAGTGGTGAAATGTGATATGTAGCAGTATAGAATATTCTGTGTGTTTAACAGTGGTGATCTGTAATATGTAGAAAGTATAGAATATTCTGTGTGTTTAACAGTGGTGAACTGTGATATGTAGCAGTATAGAATATTCTGTGTGTTTGACAGTGGTGAAATGTGATATGTAGCAGTATAGAATATTCTGTGTGTTTGACAGTGGTGAACTGTGATATGTAGCAGTATAGAATATTCTGTGTGTTTGACAGTGGTGAAATGTATGATATTGATTTTGATTAAGTTATTGTGATTTTCTTTAACTAAATTCAGTATCATGATTACTCTGCATGTTGTCTAGTCTCTTGAGCATGTCACTCTTACACTTGTCATTATTTCAGAGAAAGTTACCTTAAACTACATATTTTGATAACCTGCCCCAGTGGGTTGTTTCTACATATTTTGATAACCTGCCCCAGTGGGTTGTTTAATGCTTTGATAACCTGCCCCAGTGGGTTGTTTCTACATATTTTGATAACCTGCCCCAGTGGGTTGTTTCTACATATTTTGATAACCTGCCCCAGTGGGTTGTTTAATGCTTTGATAACCTGCCCCAGTGGGTTGTTTCTACATATTTTGATAACCTGCCCCAGTAGGTTGTTTTGATATATTTTGATAACCTGCCCCAGTGGGTTGTTTTGATATATTTTGATAACCTGCCCCAGTGGGTTGTTTTGATATATTTTGATAACCTGCCCCAGTGGGTTGTTTCTACATATTTTGATAACCTGCCCCAGTGGGTTGTTTTGATATATTTTGATAACCTGCCCCAGTGGGTTGTTTTATATATTTTGATAACCTGCCCCAGTGGGTTGTTTTTATATATTTTGATAACCTGCCCCAGTGGGTTGTTTTGATATATTTTGATAACCTGCCCCAGTGGGTTGTTTATATATATTTTGATTTCCAGCCCCAGTGGGTTGTTTTTTTTATATATTTTGATAACCTGCCCCAGTGGGTTGTTTTTATATGTTTTGATAACCTGCCCCAGTGGGTTGTTTTGATATATTTTGATAACCTGCCCCAGTGTGTTGTTTCTACATATTTTGATAACCTGCCCCAGTGGGTTGTTTTGATATATTTTGATAACCTGCCCCAGTGTGTTGTTTCTACATATTTTGATAACCTGCCCCAGTGGGTTGTTTTGATATATTTTGATAACCTGCCCCAGTGGGTTGTTTTGATATATTTTGATAACCTGCCCCAGTGTGTTGTTTCTACATATTTTGATAACCTGCCCCAGTGGGTTGTTTTGATATATTTTGATAACCTGCCCCAGTGGGTTGTTTATATATATTTTGATAACCTGCCCCAGTGGTTTGTTTTTATATGTTTTGATAACCTGCCCCAGTGGGTTGTTTTGATATATTTTGATAACCTGCCCCAGTGGGTTGTTTATATATATTTTGATAACCTGCCCCAGGGGGTTGTTTTTATATGTTTTGATAACCTGCCCCAGTGGGTTGTTTTGATATATTTTGATAACCTGCCCCAGTGGGTTGTTTCTACATATTTTGATAACCTGCCCCAGTGGGTTGTTTTGATATATTTTGATAACCTGCCCCAGTGGGTTGTTTTGATATATTTTGATAACCTGCCCCTGTGGGTTGTTTCTACATATTTTGATAACCTGCCCCAGTGGGTTGTTTTGATATATTTTGATAACCTGCCCCAGTGGGTTGTTTCTACATATTTTGATAACCTGCCCCAGTGGGTTGTTTTTATATATTTTGATAACCTGCCCCAGTGGGTTGTTTTGATATATTTTGATAACCTGCCCCAGTGGGTTGTCTTGATATATTTTGATAACCTGCCCCAGTGTGTTGTTTCTACATATTTTGATAACCTGCCCCAGTGGGTTGTTTATATATATTTTGATAACCTGCCCCAGTGGGTTGTTTTGATATATTTTGATAACCTGCACCAGTGGGTTGTTTTGATGTATTTTGATAACCTGCCCCAGTGGGTTGTTTTTATATATTTTGATAACCTGCCCCAGTGGGTTGTTTTGATATATTTTGATAACCTGCCCCAGTGGGTTGTTTATATATATTTTGATTTCCAGCCCCAGTGGGTTGTTTTTTTTATATATTTTGATAACCTGCCCCAGTGGGTTGTTTATATATATTTTGATAACCTGCCCCAGTGGGTTGTTTTGATATATTTTGATACCCTGCCCCAGTGGGTTGTTTTATAGCCATCGTGCTTCGTCCGTTGTCGTCCGCTGTCCGCTGTGCGTCGTCCGTACTTTTCATTCAAAAAACTTCTTCCCAAATACTAGAAGGCCTAGGGGGCTAATACTTGGCCCATAGCATGCTGGCATGGAGCCCTACAAAGTTTGTTCAAATGAATGACCTTGACCAACTTTCAAGGTCACAGGGGTCAAATATGTTAAAATATACAAACAACTTCTTCTCAATAAACAAAACTCCAAGAGTGCTGATATTGGGCCTGTATGATGCTTGGAGGAAGGGCTAAATAGTTTGTTCAAATGAATTACCTCGACCCACTTTCTAGGTCACAGGGGTCAAATATGTTAAAATATACAAACAACTTCTCTTCAATAAGCAAAACTCCAAGAGTGCTGATAATGGACCTGTAGGATGCTGGGATGACATGCTACCAAATTTGTTCAAATGAATGACCTTGACCCACTTTCAAGGCCACAGGGGTTAAATATGTTAAAATATGCAAATGACTTCTCAATAACCAAAATGATTAGAGTGCTGATATTGGGCCTGTAGGATGCTTTGAGGAAGTGTTTCCAAATGTGTTCAAGTGAATGACCTTGACCCACTTTCAAGATCACAGGGTTCAAATATGTTAAAATCTGTAAACAACTTCTTCTCAGTAACCAAAAGGCTCAGAGTGCTGATATTGGGCTTGTAGGATGCTGGGAGGAAGGGCTACCAAGTTTATTCAAATGAATAAAGCCCACTGTTTTAACAGCAGACTCACTGTTGTTAGAGTTTGGCTTACTTTTTGTCAGATGACCGTTAAGGCCCATGGGCCTCTTGTTATTTATTTTGATAACCTGCCCCAGTGAGTTGTTATATATATTTTGATAATCTGCCCCTGTGGGTTGTTTCTACATATTTTGATAACCTGCCCCAGTAGGTTGTTTCTACATATTTTGATAACCTGCCCCAGTGGGTTGTTTCTACATAATTTGATAACCTGCCCCAGTAGGTTGTTTTGATATATTTTGATAACCTGCCCCAGTGGGTTGTTTCTACATATTTTGATAACCTGCCCCAGTAGGTTGTTTTGATATATTTTGATAACCTGCCCCAGTGGGTTGTTTCTACATATTTTGATAACCTGCCCCAGTGGGTTGTTTCTACATATTTTGATAACCTGCCCCAGTGGGTTGTTTCTACATATTTTGATAACCTGCCCCAGTGGGTTGTTTCTACATATTTTGATAACCTGCCCCAGTGGGTTGTTTTAATATATTTTGATAACCTGCCCCAGTGGGTTGTTTAATGCTTTGATAACCTGCCCCAGTGGGTTGTTTCTACATATTTTGATAACCTGCCCCAGTGGGTTGTTTTTATATATTTTGATAACCTGCCCCAGTGGGTTGTTTCTACATATTTTGATAACCTGCCCCAGTGGGTTGTTTAATGCTTTGATAACCTGCCCCAGTGGGTTGTTTCTACATATTTTGATAACCTGCCCCAGTGGGTTGTTTTTATATATTTTGATAACCTGCCCCAGTGGGTTGTTTTGATATATTTTGATAACCTGCCCCAGTGAGTTGTTTATATATATTTTGATAACCTGCCCCAGTGGGTTGTTTTTATATATTTTGATAACCTGCCCCAGTGGGTTGTTTTGATATATTTTGATAACCTGCCCCAGTGGGTTGTTTTATATATTTTGATAAACTGCCCCAGTGGGTTGTTTCTACATATTTTGATGACCTGCCCCAGTGGGTTGTTTTTATATATTTTGATAACCTGCCCCAGTGGGTTGTTTTGATATATTTTGATAACCTGCCCCAGTGGGTTGTTTTGATATATTTTGATAACCTGCCCCAGTGGGTTGTTTTATATATTTTGATAACCTGCCCCAGTGGGTTGTTTTGATATATTTTGATAACCTGCCCCAGTGGGTTGTTTTGATATATTTTGATAACCTGCCCCAGTGGGTTGTTTTTATATATTTTGATAACCTGCCCCAGTGGGTTGTTTAATGCTTTGATAACCTGCCCCAGTGGGTTGTTTTATGTTTTGATACCCTGCCCCAGTGGGTTGTTTTATATATTTTGATAACCTGCCCAAGTGAGTTGTTTATATATATTTTGATAACCTGCCCCAGTGGGTTGTTTTATATATTTTGATAACCTGCCCAAGTGAGTTGTTTATATATATTTTGATAACCTGCCCCAGTGGGTTGTTTATATATATTTTGATAACCTGCCCCATTGGGTTGTTTTATGTTTTGATACCCTGCCCCTGTGGGTTGTTTTATATATTTTGATACCCTGCCCCTGTGGATTGTTTTATATATTTTGATAACCTGCCCAAGTGAGTTGTTTATATATATTTTGATAACCTGCCCAAGTGAGTTGTTTATATATATTTTGATAACCTGCCCAAGTGAGTTGTTTCTATATATTTTGATAACCTGCCCCAGTGGGTTGTTTTATATATTTTGATAACCTGCCCAAGTGAGTTGTTTATATATATTTTGATAACCTGCCAAGTGGGTTGTTTTGATATATTTTGATAACCTGCCCCAGTGGGTTGTTTTATATATTTTGATAACCTGCCCAAGTGAGTTGTTTATATATATTTTGATAACCTGCCCAAGTGGGTTGTTTTGATATATTTTGATAACCTGCCCCAGTGGGTTGTTTTATGTTTTGATAACCTGCCCCAGTGGGTTGTTTTATGTTTTGATAACCTGCCCCAGTGGGTTGTTTTATGTTTTGATACCCTGCCCCTGTGGGTTGTTTTATATATTTTGATAACCTGCCCAAGTGAGTTGTTTATATATATTTTGATAACCTGCCCAAGTGAGTTGTTTATATATATTTTGATAACCTGCCCAAGTGAGTTGTTTATATATATTTTGATAACCTGCCCAAGTGAGTTGTTTATATATATTTTGATAACCTGCCCAAGTGAGTTGTTTATATATATTTTGATAACCTGCCCAAGTGAGTTGTTTATATATATTTTGATAACCTGCCCCAGTGGGTTGTTTTATATATTTTGATAACCTGCCCAAGTGGGTTGTTTTGATATATTTTGATAATCTGCCCAAGTGAGTTGTTTATATGTATTTTGATAACCTGCCCAAGTGGTTGTTTTATGTTTTGATACCCTGCCCCTGTGTGTGATTGGCATGTCTGTCTTAACTGCTAGTTATAGTGCATGATTATCAGAAAATGAAAATAAATTCTACAGTATCAATTGAATGTGTTCTCACCAGAGATAAAAAGTTAAAACCTACAGTATGTTTTTTAACCTCATGGATCTTAAGATTTTGTCTATATGTTTATTATTTATTGATAATAATGTTTACCTCAAATAGGTTAAAAACTGTAGATGAATGATTAATCTATAAACAACTTACTTACCTATATGCAAACGATTTACTTGATGATAAATGACTTACCTGTGCAGATAAATGACTGATCTGTAGATAAAGGACTTACCTGTAGAAAAATGACTTACCTGTAGATAAATGACTTACCTGTAGATAAATGACTTACCTGTGTAGATAAATGACTTACCTGTAGATAAATGACTTACCTGTGTAGATAAATGACTTACCTGTAGATAAATGACTTACCTGTGTAGATAAATGACTTACCTGTAGATAAATGACTTACCTGTGTAAATAAATGACTTACCTGTGTAGAAAAATGACTGATCTGTAGATAAATGACTTACCTGTAGATAAATGACTTACCTGTAGATAAATGACTTACCTGTAGATAAATGACTTACCTGTGTAGATAAATGACTTACCTGTAGATAAATGACTTACCTGTGTAGATAAATGACTTACCTGTGTAGATAAATGACTTACCTGTGTAGATAAATGACTTACCTGTAGATAAATGACTTACCTGTGTAGATAAATGACTTACCTGTGTAGATAAATGACTTACCTGTAGATAAATGACTTACCTGTAGATAAATGACTTACCTGTGTAGATAAATGACTTACCTGTAGATAAATGACTTACCTGTGTAGATAAATGACTTACCTGTGTAGATAAATGACTTACCTGTGTAGATAAATGACTTACCTGGAGTTACCTTTGTTTTCCTTGATTTGTCATGTAAAAATACCAGTATGAGAACCAAATACACTCAAAAAGTGTTTGTCTAAGATATTGTCAGTATGAAGAGTATCATCAACATAGCGTTGTTGTTAAATGTAATAAAACTATTGTTGTTTCAGGACCTCATTGAAATGCTTAACAGACAGCAACATCTGATGCTTCAACAACGAGAACAACGCCATCGATTCCTTGAGGAACAGAAAATAAAACAACATGCACAACAGGTAGTGAATCGAGCTCTTCTACATGACAGATTTGATGAACAGAAAATGGCCAGCAAAGACACCAAGCAGATGAAACAATTACTCAACGATGCATTTCCATTGGCTGGAAATACACACAAACATTTAGTATCAGTAACTAATGGAGTTTTAGATAATGAGAAAAAGCCTGATGTGGGTGACACTACCCAAACAAATGATGGGTATCTATCGCAAATGAATGATGATAAGGATAAGTTTGGTTCAAACACCTCAGCCCTCAACCAGATACTGACTGATGGACGAGTGTCACATCAGTCTTCACGGAGAAACAGCTCTCAGGCAGACAATGGAGATTTCTTTGATACAAGCAGGAAAGATGTCCCCGAGGAAAAGGACAATGCAGAAAAGAGAGAGAGTAATGATGAAAATATTCAACAAGAAAGTGAAGGAAGGTACCTGCAAGCCATTCGCAATGAGCTCCAGCGTCTGAATACCTCCTAGGAATTCTAGATATGAACATATGGGGATGATGATGTAAATCTGTTGATATCAGTGACAGCCTGTAGCTACAGTTATCAAGTTTATACATTTACTGCTTATTAACACCGTAATCACTTTTGGTATCCGTTTTTATTGTTTGATAATTTAATTGTAAAAGATGCATTAGATACTAGATACCACACATATAGTGTTAACAGCCAAAAAGCTAGGTAATCTTTTGTATTTATACATCTGTTAATGTAAGTTTGTCAGGTAAAAAATGTTTTTCATTCCTTCAACAACTTACAGAGTGATGTGGTCCTTTATGTCAGTCCTTTGGAGCAGGAAAAGACATACATGTCACATCTGTGATGATTCTATGTAATAAATTGATATTTTAAATGTTAGGACAGGTAAAAAGGTCCAGTGGAATCTGGATAATCCACATTCCTAGACATGGAATGTAAAACTGATTATGTAATCCACATTCCTAGACATGGAATGTAAAACAGATTATGTAATCCACGTTCCTAGACATGGAATGTGGAACAGATTATGTAATTCACGTTCCTAGACATGGAATGTGGAACAGATTATGTAATCCACATTCCTAGACATGGAATGTGGAACAGATTATGTAATCCACGTTCCTAGACATGGAATGTGGAACAGATTATGTAATTCACGTTCCTAGACATGGAATGTGGAACAGATTATGTAATCCACGTTCCTAGACATGGAATGTGGAACAGATTATGTAATTCACGTTCCTAGACATGGAATGTGGAACAGATTATGTAATCCACGTTCATAGACATGGAATGTGGAACAGATTATGTAATTCACGTTCCTAGACATAGAATGTAAGACAGATTATGTAATCCACATTCATAGACATAGAATGTAAAACAGATTATGTAATCCACATTCCTAGACATGGAATGTGGAACAGATTATGTAATCCACATTCCTAGACATGGAATGTGGAACAGATTATGTAATCCACCTTTGATGTCTGTGAAAGTTGTACATGACTTTTATAGAATGACTTATAGATGAGGGATCTCCCTGTACTCTGTGATATTTGTGTATTATTTGACTGCATACATGGCTTTGTATGTCTGTCCAAGTGCAAGAGACGTTATGTTTACATTGAAACCATTGCATTGATACACTGTTAAAAACACTTTTTTTAGAATCTGTTGATAATTTTTGTGGAGGTAACATGCTTCTTTATTTCACTATGTATCTTTACATGGTGGAGATTTTTTTACCATATTGTTTTAATATTTTACGGAGTTTTACTAATCTTTTTATTTAGCTTATCATCTGCTTAGTGCATTAATTTGTACTATTTGGACAGTACTCTGTAATCAAATGACATTTCTCGCAAGGAATATTCATTAGAAACGTTACTCTTGCATTTTCAAATTGTGATTCTTCAGTGAACTTTATCAACTCAAAGCTGGTGTGTGTGTGAAAGGACAGGTGAAATGCACATTCTTGACAAGTGCCCCAACCAGGAATCAAACCACGTCTCTGGCACGAAAATCAACGGGCTATACCAGCTGAGCCAAAAAGCATGCTCTGTCAGTTGACTGACGGAGACTATTTAACACTCTATACCAAGCCTCACCAACCCACTCATATCACATGTGTACTTCCACGCCATCTGTTAGCTAAACATGATGTGTGTACTTCCACCATCTGTTAGCTCCACATGATGTGTGTACTTCCACGCCATCTGTTAATTAAGCATGATGTGTGTACTTCCACGCCATCTGTTAATTAAGCATGATGTGTGTACTTCCACGCCATCTGTTAATTAAGCATGATGTGTGTACTTCCACGCCATCTATTAATTAAGCATGATGTGTGTACTTCCACGCCATCTGTTAATTAAGCATGATGTGTGTACTTCCACGCCATCTGTTAATTAAGCATGATGTGTGTACTTCCACGCCATCTGTTAATTAAGCATGATGTGTGTACTTCCACGCCATCTGTTAATTAAGCATGATGTGTGTACTTCCACGCCATCTGTTAATTAAGCATGATGTGTGTACTTCCACGCCATCTGTTAATTAAGCACTGTGATTTACGTAAAATGGTTCCTTTATGAATTTTCTTCTAAACATGTGCAATTCAAGGAATGATTTATGAATTTGAGTTGTTTGCTACTGGTCTTCTTAGAGTTATCTCCCTTGTTAGAATCATTTTCCTTATACAAGTCATCCTGTCTTCAGCATCTAAGGAACATCATCAAATAATGCAGAAGTATGTCACTACCTGGACTGTTGTCTGAGGTTTTGGTTAAATGCATGTTTGGTAGGCTGGATAGTATTTATGATAATTGTATATTTGTGATCACTCATTTGTAGAACAGGAGATTAGTTGTGTGGATCCTTGTATCATCTCTGTGTGAGTAATAACCATCAAATTTAGTTATACTGTCGTTTTAGTTCAGTTTTAGTATTTGATAAAATACCTTGTTTTTGAGTAGGTGTTGTGTACAGTTTAGAGTTTCATTACACATTAGGATGAGTCCATGTCCTGTGTATGTTGTATTCCTAAAGCAGTAGAACTACATTCAGTGTACAGATGCAGTCTTTACTATAGTATAAGTGATAACCCAGATCTGGTGATACAGATGTTGACTGTCTTTTTGCTTGTTCATGAAGGATTGTAATATGTTGCCTCAGTTCAGAGAAAAAGGTGTCTCTTGAATCTTCATTTCAATGATCAGATCTGAGACTATATAATATATAGAGTTGTACCGCTATTTTAAAAACATTTCATTGAGCTGTACTCATCCTGATAAATCATTCGTCTAGTCCTCAATCTACCAGGGTTCCCTCACTTATTCCTGACATATTCTCACCCTTTACTGCTAAGTTCCCTCCAAGGAAAGCACTGTAGTCTCTGTAGAACTATAATGGGATCTGTATAAAGGTTACCATCTGTAAAACACCTTCATATATGACAGTGGTAAAAGTAAGGTGACAGATATAACAATTTATAATATAACCACTATCTCAGGTGTTAGAGGCTATGAATCAACTGTCTTGGGAGTTAGAGGCTATGAGTCAACTGTCTTGGGAGTTAGAGGCTATGAGTCAACTATCTCAGGTGTTAGAGGCTAGGAGTCAAAAGTCGCGATGTTCCAGGCTCTGAGTCAACTGTCTCAGGTGTTAGAGGCTAGGAGTCAACTGTCTTGGGAGTTAGAGGCTATGAGTCAAAAGTCGCGGTGTTCCAGGCTCCGAGTCAACTGTCTCAGGTGTTAGAGTCTATGAGTAAACTGTCTCAGGTGATAGAGGCTACGAGTCAACTGTCTCGGGAGTTAGAGGCTATGAGTCAAATGTCTTGGGTGTTCGAGGCTACGAGTCAACTGTCGTGGGTGTTCAAGGCTACGAGTCAACTGTCTTGGGTGTTCGAGGCTATGAGTCAACTGTCTCAGTGTTAAAAGCTACGAGTCAGAGTTCTCTCTCATCATGACTACCCGTCTGTTTCTCTCTCATCATGACTACCTGTCTGTTTTATTCAGATTTTATATACCATTACTTCTGCATAAAGATTTTACAAAAAAAAAAAAAAAAAAAATTACAATTGTTTTTGAGTGATTTTTTTATACATGTTGCAATTAAAAAAAACAAAACACCATATGGTCAATCTCTTTGCATGAAGGACAGAACTCTAGTTGGTCAATTCCATGGTCAGGGGACATGACTCCAAACTGGTAAGTTAAAGTTAAAACTCACCAGTCGATCAATCCCATGTTGAAAA
Source organism: Ylistrum balloti (assembly GCF_031769215.1). NCBI lineage: Eukaryota > Metazoa > Mollusca > Bivalvia > Pectinida > Pectinidae > Ylistrum > Ylistrum balloti. The sequence continues at coordinate 90,495 of NW_026782614.1, read as the reverse complement.
GGACAAGATTTCTGATGGTGAGATGGAAAGCTCCATATGGTCATTCCCATGAGAGGACATAACTCCATGCAGTCAATCCCATTGTAAGAGGGACAAAGTGACAGATAGGCATTCCTGTGGTCAAAGGGATACAACTCCAAGAAGTCGATCTCTTTGTCAAACGGGGGGAAACTAGATAGGAAATCCCAGTGCAGACATGGATTTTATGATCAATCAAGGGAAGTCATCTAAGGGACAACAATTTGATTATTAATTAATGAAAGACTTCAAAGGATTTTATTTTGAATTAGTGGAAATCATCAGACAGACAGATTTTATATACCAGCAAGAGATCCCAGAGGGATCTTGACATCCACCTTTGTTTGATCTTTATTGGCTCTTTGAAAGTTGGATCATTTCTCTGTGTTTGCTTTTAATGGTAAGAAATTTGAACATTCCTTTGCAGAAATAGCGATGATAATCTTTACCTGCCAAATCCAAGTTTTTGTTCTGATCAGTCCTAGAAAAAGGGACACAAGAAGAGACCAAAGGAAACATACGTAAGAAATTTTAGAGAGATACATTCAGTACTTCTTAAGAAAAAGGGATAACAACTATTAGTAGGCCAAATCCTCGTCTATTCAGTATTTTACAAGAAATATCGATAACAAACTTTCAAAGTCAAAATCCAAGATGGCCACCTTGAGGCCATTGTCTTTTCCTATCAGTACCAAAATCAAACCGACACACCTAGGAATTAAGGGAAAAGTCAAAAACCTGGATGGCCACCTGCTGTCCATTTTGTTTTTCTGATCAGTCCCAAAATCAAATGGGCACAACTAGGGACAAAGCAGAACCTACTAAGGAAATTAGAGAGATCCATCCAGTATTTCTCCAGAAATAGCTGGACTTCGTTTCCAGTATCAGCCTTCATCTTCCACAACCTATCAGAATTTGATGTCTTATCATAGTATAAAGTCCCTTCCACTGAATGTATGTATCATGGTTTATGTATATCTCATGTTTAAGTATAAACATTGCAGTTTATGATAATGATGCGCTTTATTCAGTAATATCTTTATCCTGAAGTTTTTCACTTCTTTTCCTTCACTCATTTAAAGTGAAAAGAATTAATTCATTCAAATCAAAGACCAGGTAATACCATTGCCTTTGTTGTCCTGTTGTGGACCTTTTCATTAGATTGATTTACAAGCTGCATGGTGTCCTCTTCATTTTAACAAGTTCATAGAGAGGAATGATTATAACAGGCAGTAGAAATCCGTGGGGTAGTTCTGTTTGTACTCACCAATACCTAATGATGTAGTTGAACCTGCCAATAAAGGCTACTCACAAGAGCAAAATGTCTTTAAACACAGGTGGTCTTTATATAGAGGTTAATTTATAAAGCAGTGACCTTTATACACAGGTGGCCTTTGAACGGAGGTAGAATTTATATAGCAATAATTTTTATTCACAGCTGGTTTGTACATGTAGGTGACCTTTCTAGGCAGGTGATTGTTATATGGAGGTAGCTTTCAAAGACTGACTTAAATCAGTATTTAGTAAAAAGCTGAGCACAACAGATTTATTCGAAACTTTTAATGGACACATGAACACATTATACATACTAAGAGTCTTACTGAGAATAATGTGCTCTCTGTATGTACAATAAACAAAATAACACATTTGTTAAATGGTGAATTCAATTTTAATAGTGCTATTGATCCCACTGTGAATGTTATCTGATAGATCAACCATCTCATGTTTTACTCCTGCTGGAAACTACCATCACAAGTTAGCAACATACAGCGCCCCCTAGTGACTCTATCGTGACACCTATCTGTCAGTACTGGAAATATTGCACACCAGTGTTATAATACAACAATGATTATGGTTAAACACAAAAAACGACAAATCATAAAAGTCAAAACAGGCAATGGATGTGCAATAATATGGGCGTAATGATAGTACTTGGTTGGTGGAAGTGTGTATTGAAGAGATGAAGGTAACCTCATTAAGTCCTTCCTTCCTGGCCCCTATTTGGCAGAACCATAATAATGTGAGGATGAAGGGGTGGCCAGTACCTTATGTCTATATTCCTTCTGTGTAGACTGTTGATTTCTCTAAACTATATCACCAGACATAATTTACTCAAACGACCACCTTGATGTGAAATTTCATACTCTTTTACAGAGAAAGAATTTTAACCAAATCTTAAGTGCTGAATTACAACAAGCTTAACTCCAATTCACACTTCCAACAATGCAGACATCAAAGTCAACAAGTATGAAATTTAAAATTGCAGTTGTTAAAATGAAGGATAATCACAAAAATGAGAGGTGTGTTCACTTCAATAATGTAATAGTGATGTCTGTCTAAACAAAAGGCCTATCAGACCTGTACAAAAGTATTTAAACAAAAGGCCCATCAGACTTGTACTCAGTCTGTCAAAACAAGAGGCCCATCTGATCTGTACAGTCCGTATAAACAAGAGGCCCATAAGCTCTGTAAACAGTCTGTCAAAACAAGATGCCCATCCGACCTGTAGTCTGTATAAACAAGAGGCCCATCAGACCTGTACTGTCTGTATAAACAAGAGGCCCCTAAGCTCTGTAAACAGTCTGTCAAAACAAGATGCCCATCCGACCTGTAGTCTGTATAAACAAGAGGCCCATCAGACCTGTACTGTCTGTATAAACAAGAGGCCCCTAAGCTCTGTAAACAGTCTGTCAAAACAAGAGACCCATCAGACCTGTACAGTCTGTATAAACAAGAGGCCCATCAGAGCTGTACTCACTCTGTCAAAACAAGAGGCCCATCTGACCCGTACAGTCTGTATAAACAAGAGGCCCATCAGCTCTGTAAACAGTCTGTCAAAACAAGAGGCCCATCCGACCTGTAGTCTGTATAAACAAGAGGCCCATCAGACCCGTACAGTCTGTATAAACAAGAGGCCCATCAGCTCTTTACAGTCTATAAACAAAAGGCCCATCAGACCTGTACTCAGTCTGTCAAAACAAGAGGCCCATCAGACATGTACAGTCTGTATAAACAAGAGGCCCATCAGCTCTGTAAAAGCTCTGTACAGAGTCTATCTAAAGAGGCCCATCAGATCTGCACTTGGTCACCTGTTGCTTTTTATATCTACTTAGCCAGGCAACCAAAGCTATTTTAGATACAAAGGATTAAATATCATTTAAAATGCCAATGTCACCGTCTAATTGTTTGACCAAAACTGATCCCCTGAAATTGGGAATTAATCCCTAACTTCTGTGCCCCTCAGAAGATAAAGCAGCCATTTTCTATCCAAGATCATTCCTAAAACCTGAGTATGTTCAAAGTAAAGATTATGCTTATGGTAGTCAAATTTCTTCCCCGACAGATGAAAATGATCAATATCAAATTCTGTCAAATGAAAAGCTGATGATTAGGGTCAAGCTATCAGCAACATACTATAGCAAAAGATAATGACCAGAAAGTGGGCACTGCACCACAGCTCAAATTTAGTATCAGAGGGCACTGCACCATAGCTCAAATTTAGTATCACAGGGCACTGCACCATAGCTCAAATTTAGTATCAGAGGGCACTGCACCATAGCTCAAATTTAGTATCAGAGGGCACTGCACCATAGCTCAAAGTTACAGAGCCAGAGGGCACTGCTCCATAGCTCAAAGTTACAGTCAGAGGGTACTGCACCATAGCTCAAATTTAGTATCAGAGGGCACTGCATCATAGCTCAAAGTTACAGAGCCAGAGGGCACTGCTCCATAGCTCAAAGTTACAGTCAGAGGGTACTGCACCATAGCTCAAAGTTAAAGAGCCAGGGGGCACTGCACCACAGCTCAAATATAGTGTCAGAGGCCACTGCATCATAGCTCATATTTAGTGTCAGAGGGCACTGCACCACAGCTCAAATTTAATGTCAGAGGCCACTGCACCACAGCTCAAATTTAGTGTCAGAGGGCACTGCACCACAGCTCAAATTTAGTGTCAGAGGCCACTGCATCATAGCTCATATTTAGTGTCAGAGGGCACTGCACCACAGCTCAAATTTAGTGTCAGAGGCCACTGCCTCATAGCTCATATTTAGTGTCAGAGGCCACTGCCTCATAGCTCATATTTAGTGTCAGAGGGCACTGCATCATAACTCAATATACAGAGTCAGAGGGCACTGCATCATAACTCAATATACAGTGCCAGAGGGCACTGCACCATAGCTCAAATTAAGTGTCAGAGGCCACTGCATCACAGCTCATATTTAGTGTCAGAGGGCACTGCATCATAACTCAATATACAGAGTCAGAGGGCACTGCACCATAGCTCAAAGTTACAGAGCCAGAGGGCACTGCACCACAGCTCAAATTTAGTGTCAGAGGCCACGGCATCACAGCTCATATTTAGTGTCAGAGGGCACTGCACCACAGCTCATATTTAGTGTCAGAGGGCACTGCATCATAACTCAATATACAGAGTCAGAGGGCACTGCACCATAGCTCAAAGTTACAGAGCCAGAGGGCACTGCTCCATAGCTCAAAGTTACAGTCAGAGGGCACTGCTCCATAGCTCAAAGTTACAGTCAGAGGGCACTGCACCATAGCTCAAAGTTACAGAGCCAGAGGGCACTGCACCACAGCTCAAATTTAGTGTCAGAGGCCACTGCATCATAGCTCATATTCAGTGTCAGAGGGCACTGCATCATAACTCAATATACAGAGTCAGAGGGCACTGCACCATAGCTCTAAGTTACAGTCAATGGGCAATGCACCATAGCTCAAAGTTACAGTCAATGGGCACTGCACCATAGCTAAAATTTACAGAGTCAGAGGCAACTACTGCATCATAGCTCAAATTTACAGTCAATGATCATGGTTGGACTGACCGGTCACTGTACCAGATTTGACAGACTGTGGGCACTCTACCAATGTGAAAGTTCACATGGTGCTACAGACCAGACAAGTTAAAAAAGAAAAAAAAAGTATTCTGAATATTAAATTGTATGACAAGCAATTTGCTACTGAATTTAAATCAAATTTATGTATTTCAAAAGACAACAAAATAATGAACTACATAAAGGTAAGTAAAATTGCAGACAACCATAATATCAAAACGAGGCTAAAAAGGTGTGTCTAAGCCAAACCCTATCTCCATCAGCAAGCTTTGACGCAGTTTCTAGTCACTCCTCCTGTATTCTTAAATGCTAAAATTCATCTACTACATAAATGATAATAAATATAAAATAAAGGTTATGTACTAGGGTGACTACGGCGAGATATAGCACACAGGATATTAACTAGGTGTAACCAAGGTCTAACACTGACTAGACGAAATGAGTAGTAAATCATAGGGTGAAGAAGGAACAGTAGATAAAGCCAGTCATAATAAACACAAACTCTAAAATGTTGGCAACACTCTTACAAATCTACATCCGATTCACCACACAGGCATGTCAAACTCTCTTCAATCACAAGTAATTCATCTTTCCTTTTCTTCCATGTTAAGAAAGCTTTGTGAGGATACAAACTTCCATACTTGTGTTGATAATCTGATGGTGGTCTCTTTACTTTTTAATCATTCTAAACACAAGTTTCTTTGACAAAACCTGCCTTGTCTAACTTCTCTTCTACCTTCTATCTATATCAATGCAAGAGTGTGTCAAGAAAAAGTGAGAAAAAAAATTACTTAAAAAAGGAAATGTCTAAGAAATTATACAAACAAACCCTTACAATTGATTAACATAAAACCGATTATAATTGAGATCAAACTCGGGGTAACAGTTACACTACAATTCTCCATGTATGGAAAGTAAAACACACACACACACACCTCATAAAAGATAACCTTATTGTGGTGTTAAAATGTTATAATAAAAAACCTGATATGATATGGCAAAATATATATATATATATATATATAACTATGATAACGAGGATAAAAATCTCGATGAGAATAGTGTACAACTGAACATATCTGGATGTGACAATTATCAAGAAAAGCTAGTAACCTAGTTTTTTTTTTTTTTTTTGGTTGTTTTTTTTCTTTTCAATTTGACAATGAATGTTATCTTGTTTCAAAAAAACACTAAATGAACTTGATAACTAACATGCGTCCATACCACAATGACAAATTTTAACAAAAGTTACAGTATTATCAAAGAATGCCATCAATGTGATTAGTATACCCGCATATAAACAAGTCTATAGACAAAGAAACCTGTGTACCAGCCCCCTCCCCTGTCAGTACTCAACAACCATGTTGTATTAGAAATCTCCCTTACGTAGGTGCACATCCATGCAATATTAAAATTCTCTATAAAGATATTTACTTAACAGAAATTTACAGCAAAGTTACAGGATTATAACAATGTGACATTATTGAAAACTCTTATTTAATAATTACACAATATAATTCATCAAAATGAAGTCGGACCAGTATGGATGCAGTAGATGACCAAATTTTGTAACCATCACAGATCACAGAATTTCCTATAAAAACATTGAATTAGTAGAACGAGCATGGTAATCAGTAGGTAGTGAGACAGCTGTGTAGAGAGGTATTTTGATGACAGACTGGATCAATTGGAGCTCTATACAAGACACGTGTTAATGATGCGATGGTATAGAAAATGTAATGTCTGACAAATGATGATGTAAATATTGTTAATAATAAACAAGGCAAGCTAATATTATCATCAAACTTTGGATATCTTCAATATTGATATGGCAAACTTCCCATCTATAGAGGGCAAAAATATGTTATACACAGGGCTCTCAGATTCACTCGTTTAATCCTACCCTGAGTAGTGATAAAGCATTGACAATTGTTGGTTCAACTGTCCAGTCCAATAAACAGGTGAAGAAATCTGCTCTACCCCTTAACCATCAAAGTATATTGATAGTATTTGTCTTATCCTCTGCCCATATATCTAAACGAGGCATACATATCCACCGTTTCATGATTAAACAGCCATTTCTCAAAATGAATACAGTTTTCTTTACTTGTACAGGAATTTGAAATCGGGACAAAACAATTTGAGATAAACATTGACTTCTAACGATGTTTCCTGAAGCTGTATGTTTTGCTACCCATTTGTTGACTGGTGGTATGAAGCACTCAACTATCTTAAATACTATAGTATAAATATAATTACAGAGCTATTTCATATGAAAAGCTGATACAAGGGAAAAGGAATACTCATTTAATTTCAAGTACAACTAAGTATTCTTTTTGCATAAATATGAAAGTTGAAGTGTAAGAAGAAAATGGTATGATATCCGAATACATGTCAATTCATACACCAATGAATGCAGCAATAACACATGATCAAAGAATTCTAATCAGACGAGGCAAACAACATTACAATTTCTAAAACAAACTCATTAAATGGAATGGCGCTGAGACTCATTTTCAAACTATGCATAATTAGGGATACTATTCTACAAACAACAAGTTTTGACAAAAAAAGCAACAAAATCTAGCTACAAACTTGACTACTCATGTCCATATTTCTAAAAAAAATAAAAAGAAACCTTGCTAGTTGATTTATAAGTGTCAATGATTTTAATTTGTTCCAACAACTGTGATAAAAAATGGTTTATAACAAAGCTAACAATTCCCCAAACCTAAGTTATCACTACATCCTAATGCTGTACTAGTAGACATTTGTTTCTGTCCCTTCTCTACATCTATACCCAATCATCAAATATACACTTCATTCTTCAAGATTAAGTTTTTTTCTAATAAATGAAACTACAGCAAACGCTTATTAAATCAATAACAACACAAACATATGTTATTGAACAAATCTTTCCTCTACCAGAAATTATTACAATAGAAAATTTCACTGGGTATGACTATTAAAAGAAAAACACAAACTACTAAATGTATGTGGTGCACCAACATCTACAAACAACACTACAACGTAATGCTGAAACAATATTCATCACTGATAATAGTTTATAATGAACACACACAGGTAGAATAAAATCAGTTGTTCAGTTTCATCTTAATATTTTCTTATTTTCTTTCTAATATGAAAGAATTGTGACTATGATGCATCAGGACCTGCTATAGAAGAATCTACTTCTGTACAGATGTGGTGAGACACAAACACAGGTTCATCCTATAGAAGAATCTACTTCTGTACAGGTGTGGTGAGACACAAACACAGGTTCATCCTATAGAAGAATCTACTTCTGTACAGATGTGGTGAGACACAAACACAGGTTCATCCTATAGAAGAATCTACTTCTGTACAGGTGTGGTGAGACACAAACACAGGTTCATCCTATAGAAGAATCTACTTCTGTACAGGTGTGGCGAGACCCAAACACTGTTGTGAGACACAATCATGAATGTTAAGAGACCCAAACACATGTTGCAAGACACACATAGAGGTGTCAAGAAACAATTAAATCTATATATGCCAGTGACGACAGCAAACCTCAGAAGCTGTGATGAGAATGTATACCTACATACTGGCAGAAACTTACAGGACGAGGAGTGTGTAAGCAGGTCAGGTTACTGTTTACATACCGGGATGAGAATAAACAAGTATGAGGCTGGCTAATCATTGTTATGTAGTAGTATCAGGGCAGTCAATGTTTTATATGAATCTAGTAAGGCCAGGGCAGCATTATCATGAGACCTACAATTGCACCATAAAAATGCCCACACTTAAGGCTATGCTAAGAGGTATGGATTAATTGAATGCACACAACTAAAAATGCCAGAATATTATTGCTGATCGCTATCGGTCTTTTTACTGATGTTAAATGAGAATGTCTTGATAAAATGATTAAACAGATATGTTAACACGTATAATGACTGAACACATTGTAACATGAGGAAATACAGCAATCTTGGATTTAGGGTGGGGGGTGGGGGGTTAGATATACGGCAGTGATGGTTTTAATCAGGATGCTGCAAGACAGGATGTTCTAACCAGGATGTTGTGAGAGGGAAGCAGACTGCAGCATCATAATCACAATCCCTCCTACTCACTATAGCAATGTTAGCTAATTCACATTTCAAATCTTATGAGTCTTTATGCTGATAAATACCAAAGACTTTTAACTTATTACAATACTTTTCATTGGGTTAGTGCCAAAAAAACAAGGAGATAATTTTTTAAATCTATATTAACAAGATGCCCAATAAGCCAGTATTGCTCACCTAATATTCAATTTTTTTTTCCAAAAGCATCAATTCACAACAATAAATTTATCAGCCAAATATGTGTAGTATCATGATTCTAGGTCTTTAATCAGAAGTTGTTTGGATGTTTAAACAAATATGACCTCTGTAGTTTTGGGTCAAGGACATTTCTTTCAACACACTTTGTCCAGCTTTATTTTTGCAACCTTCTAGCCAAATATTGTGACTGTAGGCCATTTTGTTTCATCAATTATCATTTGGAGGCTTTAATAAACCTTATGACCTTGACTGTGGGTCAAGTCAAATGTCATGAATCTATGCCTTTTGGTAAGTACAATTAAGTAATTCAAGCAGAAAAATTGACACTTGATGGACAACAGACACTGGATCATGTCTCCAGTTCACTTTGTCCTTCAGGTCAGGTGAGCGAAAAAGATTTGAGGGGGAAACAACCCCATTAAAATAAGACTGAACAACAAGGAAATAGGTTATGAAAGACTATTCACATTCCAAATACTGGCAAGTGTTAAAACATGATCTGGCCTACAGATACAGTAATACAACAAACAAACACAGACTCACCATTTCATCATATTATACCATGCAATGACAAATTCTACACAAACTTTGGCATAATGTTTGCCTTTGTACAAACATTGAGTATCACAATGGTTTATGTGCATAAACACAAACATGGGTGTCTGGTCAAAAACATGTTCCCGAAGGCCGCTACTTTTTACATCTGTGTATGTAAAATACATTATTCGTCAAGGGGGAAAAAATTGTATTATCTACATATCACTTAATTATACAAATGGTAACACGAGATAGCCCACTGCATCTTCACAGTCGTACAGTTTCCCACTGTACATCAAATTTTTTCTATGCAAAGTTTCACAGATGAAAAAAAAAAACCAAAAACAAAAAGAAAATTATTTCTCTTGTCAGTATCATGCACTTCATTCGTCATTTCCTTTCTTGCCAACTTCTCCCAAGTTAAAAAATATACCTCATTTCTGATTTCTGTACAAAGACTTTTGTAAAGTCCCAACTGCCCTTTATAATATTAGACACAATAATAATGGCACCACATATGGCTTAGACAGAAAGCAAGATAGGTAAGGGTCTACATGGATACATAGACAACTAAGTAGTGGTATTGCTATGATACAAGACATTAAATACAGGGGAAAGACCAAAGTGCACCAAGTACAATTACAACTAAATATGACAAATGCTAATTTACATAATATTCATATTGTCTTTACAATTCATTACTTGATAGAAAAATAGTGCACTTGATTGATATAATATATATATATATATATATGATAATATACGTACTACAATTATATTGGCATATTGTATGATTTGACCTTCAGCCAAAGTATACACAATTCATAGATAAAGTATTTGTGGTGTTTACTTCTCTCCCAATTCATCACAGGCACTACAAGATAAAATTTACACTGTACAAATTGAAGCATATTAAAACAACACATTATTACCACGGATAAAGAACAGCTGCACAAAATCAAATTGAATGTGTATAAATACTGCTGATAATGAGTTAGCATAAAAAAAAACCTGAGTGACTTAATACAAAATTAATCTTAGAACCAGTTCACTGAGAAAGTTCTTCTAACTTTCTGGGTAAATAGAAATGTACCATGGTGAGATTACCTATAGAACTTGGTAATGAAATCCAGGCAAATCTATCTCAAACATTTAATTGAAAAAAAAGCCATCCAAATATCTTTGATGCCTTATTCAAAATTACCAATTCACTCGAAAAAATTGCCAGAAGTGACTTTAGGACATTCCCAACAAATTGTGGCGCTGTAAAATTCATCACTTGGTTAGAGTACAACTCCACAGAAATCAGGTTCTGTAGGTTTTTTCTTCAGATTTTATCCATGAAATTTCATCGCCTCATTGTCAATATACTTCATTAAGTCTAATAATTTTTCATCCAATTTGCAAGGAAAATTATTAGACAAGAAAAAGTACTTTGTGGGCCATTTGCCAAAGCACTCGACTTGTAGCTTTGGTGTAGTCTCGTCACAAATGTGCTGTATCACACGTCATCTTAACAATGAAAGGCATTGGAGCTCCCCTTTCTAAATACTTAATTCTCAACACTAAAATCTATATAACCAACCTATTTAAAATTAAGATTGATTTATCTGCTAAAAAGATAATTAAAAAAATTCTCCTGCTTAATAAATAAGGGTGTACTTAATACATATTTAATAGTGATTATGTGTTCAGGGGTGCCTATCAAGCTGTGACTAGGAGACTCACTACAGCATACGAAAATATTTCTTTGGTACACCTTTCAAATGTCATTCTAAAATTGATTTTAAATTAAGTCACTTCTCCAATTCTATAATGACTATACAAAGAATACATGTTAAAATGATGATAAATTACTGACCCTAATGCCATATAAACCACATAAATGCTTGATTTAACAAATCTTCCCTAAGTTCACCCGTCACCTCTCTTAAATGATGGATAAATAATTCCGTACATAAACCACCATGTCTTAGAAGTTGAAACACTGTTAAATAAACATACATCTGTAACATGACAATTTTGATAGCCTTGGTTAAGAAGTTCCAAGATTAAATTTGTAAGCATGATAATGATCCAACTTTTCAGATATATAATTAAAGTTGAAAAATACCATGAAGCACGTCAACATCTCTTAAGCAGTTGTAAACCTCTAGTGTTAAAAAATCCTTCTTATGATTTTCTAAATCCAATGACATTAATTTTTCAAAATAATATTTAAAAAAAAAGGTGAAAAGATTGAAATTGGTAATATACAATATTCTGTAACCCTGCTTCAAAGATTTTGAAATGCTTCATTAGAAAGATCACAACCAAGCACTGCCTCGCTGCACCATCTTAACATGAGCATGTGGCGTGGGACATGCCATCACCTATACAAGATGGAACAGTGTGGTGTCACCATCTACAATATGTTGGTCGGAGTGGTGGCACAATATAGGATGATAATCCACCGACCCACAAGCCTGGTGTCACCACCCACAGTTGTATGTAGCTTGCACACACTTGCTTAGTTCAGTCTGTGTTGGTACAGTGTTAATAGCACCTTCGGAATAGTACTAGAATATAACAGTATACAGATCACTCTCAATCCTATCTAAACAGTCAAATTTTACTTTATCTCTAATAATATATCTTCTGTAATGAAACCTTTATAATATAAACTTGTAAGAATGTCAGACGTCTATCTACCTGATTCTAAGATTCGATGCATATTAATTACATGATTGCAATTTTAGAAAATCAAGGGTGGACTGTATACAAGGAATAAGATAGTTGATCAGCTGCCATACACAAAGATTAGAAATCATGCGAAATACTGATATGATCTGCCCTTGTTGGGACTGAGAGGGTAAGTCGCATACAAGCCAGTAGTGGCAGTTCCCACTCCATACTGTGAGGTCAGCTGAGGCTGGTAGGGCCCAGCTGGCAGGGTGGACGACTGCAAAACTGGGTGTACATGTGCTGGTAATGGCTGAGTGGTGTATTGGACGTGACGTGGGCTCTGGTGGGCCGGAGGTGGAGCCACACTGGGGGAGAAAGGCGCATATTGACTTATGCCAGCTGGGATAGCCGCAACTTGTGGCTGTTGGTGAGCAGGCAGTAGGTAGTGGTGAATTGGACTTCCCTGTAGGGCAGAAGGCCGACGGTAGTCTCTGTAACATATAAATCACATTCAAATTTCACAAAGTCAGACAAATATTCTTCACTTCTACTTATAACATACAAATACACTCTCTACAATCCTACATTGGATCAGCAAAACAATGTTACCAAGGTGAACCTCATTCCTGCTCTTTAGTTCTGGTAATTATGGATGATCACATGTCAACACTGACAGGTGTCATTCTCTTCATCAGTTTCCTTTGTTAACTAACAAATGTCATCAGTTTCCTTTGTTAACTAACAAATGTCATCTGTTTCCTTTGTTAACTAACAAATGTCATCAGTTTCCTTTGTTAACTAACAAATGTCATCTGTTTCCTTTGTTAACTAACAAATGTCATCGGTTTCCTTTGTTAACTAACAAATGTCAAACAAATTTTATCATAAATCTTTAACAGAAATGGTCTCCCACATTGGGCCCCATCCCTAATACCCCCGAGGGTTAAGACCCATCCTTTATAAACAAGACAGGGTTCGACAATAACGCTTGCCCGACTTGTCCATACCAGTGCAAAAATCACGTCGGACAAGTACATCTATGTCACTTGTCCGATCGGACAAGTGAATTTCGGCAAAGTAACTAAATCATTTGTTATCAATGAAATCATTCCTCTACCAAACTGCACTTTTTGTTGTTTTTTTCTTTGGCATAATCAAACAATTCCATCCAGATAAACGCTTAGCCTAAAATAATAATCATTGTTTGCATTGTTCTGTACGATAAAATCAGTGATGTTCCGAAAACAATTGTAATCTGTGTCAATTTTGCGTTTGTTTTGAAAGGCTGTTTCAAGCTTTTAGGTAATCCTGATTTGTTTTCACGTTGTCCTGATAGATTTAATATCATTTGGTTTTACCTCCTCGGGGGATAGTCCAAATAAAAAACAAAAAAAAGACCGAGACAAAGCCAGAACAGGATAAAAATAAACAGTATGAACTAAAATGGAAGCGTACATTCCAGCAAAAATGGCTGACTGAGTATCCCGTTCTGATGTTTGATGAGACTGCTGGCATGTCATGTTCGATTTGCCGACAGTGTGACATGCGGTCATTAAAAAAAATATTACTTAGTGGATATAACTAAATGCAAAGCCAACCCTATGATTGTTCTTGGATTTATAATCTGATTATGTTATTCTTCAATCATGCATTTTAATACAGTCTTTATAAAAAACATGAACACAATTCAAAGAGATTTTCAACAGGTTACTGCATGTAGTTCAATCACTGGTAATTACTAGATCCGTCACTTGATATTCATGTCTTACCTATATAAGTTAAAATAAAGACAACACTTAAAAAAATAAAACTTCAATATAATGCTAGCGACAATCAATGACACACATTGAAACATAGCTCTAAAAATGTATATGAACCAAAACTTACTTATTATGACATAATGTAAGATTGCATTGGTTGCTGAAAATTCGGACAAGTGGATTAATTTTTCGGACAAGTGGTTTTTAAAAGCACTTGCCCAAAAGGACAAGTGAGGTAAAAAGTTATTGTAGAGCCCTGCAAGAGTGCCGTGGACACAATATACACCGCCACAAAATATAAAGATCAAGATAAAATAGCATAAATCTTACGAAAATCAATGTACCGTAAAATCACCCCTTCATGATAATCGGACCAATGTATTAGTGACATTGAGCAAGTTTTATGAAAATCTGATCATCAGTTTAGGAAGAGTTGCGTTCACAAAGCTCCACTAAGAACAAGCTACAGATACGAAGTTGAAAATGACATAAATCTTACAAAAATCAAAGAACCGTAAAATCGCCCCTTCATGCATATCTACCCATTGTAGTAGTGACATTGAGCAAGTTTCGTGAAAATCTGATGATCATTTTAGGAGGAGTTGCGTTCACAAGGCTCCACTATGAGCAAGCTACAGATACAAAGTTGAAAATGGCATAAATCTTACAAAAATCAACGAACCAAAAAATCGCCCCTTCACGCACATCTACCCATTGTAGTAGTGACATTGAGCAAGTTTCGTGAAAATCTGATAATTGGTTTAGGAGGAGTTGCATTCACAAGAAATGGACGTACCCACGGACGGACAGACGAAGAAGATGATGCCAATATACCACTGCCTCCGGTGGTGTATAAAAATTGGTCTCACTTCACAAAAGAATGCTTCAGACCAAAAAGAAAGCTTATCATTCCTACAGAAGAAGGATTCAAAGAACCTACTTAATTTCCCCTTTTGGGCTCTGCCCCTTAGGCCCCATTACATAAACTTATTGGTTCTTTGGACCAGGGGAGCTCACAGTTACTGTTGATATACAGATGTTCAATGTGACCTTTTGTGTTTTTAACTTTTTATCATCAACAAATGTTGATCTTAATCAGATAAAGTGTAGAATTGATGTTATGAGGTAACAATACAAATTTGTCAGAATGACATGGACTTAGAATGGGACATTATAGATGGACCTGGACAACCCACCCCAACAACATTTTTTTTCACAGACTATTTAGAGCGGTTACTAAAGTTCTAGTATCTGACTGTTACACTGTAGTTACATTTTGATTCTTGTTATGATTTGTCAGGATATTGTACCACATACCCGTTTAGGAAATGAAAAATGTCATTCCAGTCGAAGAACAGCATATTACCAACCTTTGTCTCTCTATGGGATTTAAATGAAGACTGTGCACTTGGAATATAACACTGGTCATTTAAAATTCATGAAAATTATTTCAACCAGCTTGTATTTACGAGATCTTGGATAGAACCACAAAAAATATTGGTTTACAGTACTCTATTGTATGACTATACCGCATTTGAAAGCCATTGAAAATAGGCCTAATTTTGATGTTTTAGTAAATGGTACTTGTATTTTCCTAGCTGGTTCATAATTTTTATACGAACCTGTTAAATTCCATTTGTGTACCAGCACTCAGGAACACTGGCTGTGTGAGCGAGACGCCCCCTTGTACAGGCGAAAGCTGGCTTGTCCCAGAAGTATGCCGACTACCAAAGTTTATATTGCCTGACCAGTGCTTGCCTCCTAGAACAGAAGTCCCAGTCTGGGACATGATGCTCTGGGTGGCCCCTAATTTCTGTGAGCTATGTCCTGGTCGTACTGTTGGTGACACATAAGCAAGTTTGCCTTGAAGAGCAGCACTGTTGATCTCCACTTCGAGTGGAGGAAGCCTCACTTCCAGTTTAGGACTACGCAGGCCACGATTCTTGTCGTGACTTCTCCCCACTGAAGAAGGAACAGAGTGTTCTTGCTTTGGAATGTTAGCCACGTAAGGCGAGACCTTCGCCTGTTCTCTTGTTTTTCTTGGCTTTGTGTCAAAGCTGCTGGACATCATAGGTGGTACGTGGGCGGTGGTCGTGGTGCTCGGTAAGTCCAGACTGTTGGTGTACAGGTATTGCGATGGATCAGTGGCTAGAGTAGACCTCTCCACCTCCTCGTGTTTGATAGGTGTGAGGATGATCTGCTTCTTGTTGTAGGAACTCATACTCTCCTCCAAATCAATATCCTGTACATCAGCAACTATCACACTGTTATTGTTCTTCCTTCCTCTCAGGGAGTCTAAAACACAAAGTCAAACTTTTTTACTAGAACAAAATTTTCACATCACTTCTTAAGCTTAATATCATTGTCTAAGATTGTGTCTTAACAAAGACAAAAAAAGAAAAGCTGTATAGAAATCACTTGTAATAATCTAAAGGATATAATGTAGACTGACTTGGACTTTTGTACTGTAATAAACAATCCAGATCTATCCATGTTTGGTAAGGAAGCTGTGTGTCAATGTAGAGTTAGAAGTGTCTCACAAGACTTTGTGTTATTGTGCTGAAACTGAGTCAGAACAGACAAACATGATTACAACAATCCCTTTTATTTTAGGAGTTGGGAGGCTGCTCTGTGCAATCTGAAAACTTAGTCAGCACAGACATCCAGGTGTTTAAAAGTTAAAACTATTCTAAGGTAATGTACACATAACACTTACCTTAACAAAGCCTAAGTATACTAGATACAAGCACTAACATGCACTGACAGACAATGCACCATAAAACTCACCGAAAGAGGAGTCTGTTGTAGAGCTTGTCAAAGAGGAGGTAAATGCTTGTGTATTTCGTGTAGTAGGCTGTACAAAATGGACTCCTTGGTTATTCTTACCTCTGAAAGAGAGCATATGTGTTATAGAAAACTATTAATACAGTTGAACATTAAGTCATGACACTGAAGCAACTTTTAAATAAACTAGAGACTAATAAAAAAACCTTTTCTAACACATGAACAGAGTTACTTCCCTTTATTTATATAACACATTTCTAGGTAAGCTGACTTCCCCTGTACCTGCGACTATGGTGTTTATGATCAGCATCATCATCACTATCAGAACTGATGGTGATAATGCTGACAGCTGGACTGGGAGTATCGGCTATAACAATGGGTTGTCGCTGTTCTCGTCCCTGTGACATGGACCAGTTACAGAGTGCCTGTGCAGCGTCTTGCTGGAGCAGCGAGTCTGGTGGTGTGTTCTCTTTCACTCGCTTTTTGACTGGTGATAGGTGAGTGGATGTAGGTTCTTTCATAGATGTCCTTCTGCAAACCAAACCAACAAGTTATCAATACGTCTCTACAAATGTCACGACAACAAGTTATCATTACGTCTCTTCAAACACCACACCAACAAGTTACTAATACGTCTATCTACAAACGTCACACCAACAAGTTACTAATACGTCTATCTACAAACACCACACCAACAAGTTATCAATACGTCTCTCTACAAACACCACACCAACAAGTTACCAATACGTCTCTCTACAAACGTCACACCAACAAGTTACCAATACGTCTCTCTACAAACGCCACACCAACAAGTTATCACAAACGTCACATACGTCTCTCTACAAACGCCACACCAACAAGTTACCAAACGCCACACCAACAAGTTATCAATACGTCTCTCTACAAACGTCATATCAACAAGTTACTAATACATCTCAACAAACGCCACACCAACAAGTTACTAATACGTCTCTACAAACGTCATACCAACAAGTTATCAATACGTCTCTCTACAAACGTCATATCAACAAGTTACTAATACATCTCAACAAACGCCACACCAACAAGTTATCAATACGTCTCTCTACAAACGTCATATCAACAAGTTACCAATACGTCTCTCTACAAACGTCACACCAACAAGTTACTAATACGTCTCTACAAACGTCATATCAACAAGTTACCAATACGTCTCTCTACAAACGTCACATCAACAAGTTACCAATACGTCTCTCTACAAACACCACACCAACAAGTTACCAATACGTCTCTACAAACGTCACACCAACAAGTTACCAATACGTCTCTCTACAAACGTCACACCAACAAGTTACCAATACGTCTCTACAAACGTCACACCAACAAGTTACCAATACGTCTCTCTACAAACGTCACACCAACAAGTTACCAATACGTCTCTACAAACGTCACACCAACAAGTTACCAATACGTCTCTACAAACGTCATATCAACAAGTTACCAATAGGTCTCTCTACAAACGTCATATCAACAAGTTACCAATACGTCTATCTACAAACACCACACCAACAAGTTACCAATACGTCTCTCTACAAACACCACACCAACAAGTTACCAATACGTCTCTCTACAAACACCACACCAACAAGTTACCAATACGTCTCTCTACAAACGTCACACCAACAAGTTACTAATACGTCTCTACAAACGTCACACCAACAAGTTACTTATACGTCTCTACAAACACCACACCAACAAGTTACCAATACGTCTCTCTACAA
This sequence comes from Ylistrum balloti, assembly GCF_031769215.1. Lineage (NCBI taxonomy): Eukaryota > Metazoa > Mollusca > Bivalvia > Pectinida > Pectinidae > Ylistrum > Ylistrum balloti. Next base: position 71,818 of record NW_026782614.1, on the reverse strand, counting down.
ACGTCACACCAACAAGTTACCAATACGTTTCTACAAACGTCATATCAACAAGTTACTAATACGTCTCTACAAACGTCACACCAACAAGTTACCAATACGTCTCTACAAACGTCACACCAACAAGTTACCAATACGTCTCTACAAACGTCACACCAACAAGTTACCAATACGTCTCTACAAACGCCACACCAACAAGTTATCAATACGTCTCTCTACAAACGTCACACCAACAAGTTACCAATACGTCTCTCTACAAACGTCACACCAACAAGTTATCAATACGTCTCTACAAACGTCACACCAACAAGTTACTAATACGTCTCTACAAACGTCACACCAACAAGTTACCAATACGTCTCTACAAACATCACACCAACAAGTTACTAATACATCTCTACAAATGTCACACCAACAAGTTACCAATACGTCTCTACAAACGTCACACCAACAAGTTATCAGTACGTCTCTACAAATGTCACACCAACAAGTTACCAATACGTCTCTACAAACATCACACCAACAAGTTACACAAACGTCACACCAACAAGTTACCAATACGTCTCTCTACAAACGTCACACCAACAAGTTATCAATACGTCTCTACAAACATCACACCAACAAGTTACCAATACGTCTCTACAAACGTCACACCAACAAGTTACCAATACTACAAACGTCACACCAACAAGTTATCAATACGTCTCTACAAACATCACACCAACAAGTTATCAATACGTCTCAACAAACGTCACACCAACAAGTTACCAATACTACAAACGTCACACCAACAAGTTACCAATACGTCTCTCTACAAACGTCACACCAACAAGTTACCAATACGTCTCTCTACAAACGTCACACCAACAAGTTACCAATACGTCTCTACAAACGTCACACCAACAAGTTACCAATACGTCTCTCTACAAACACCACACCAACAAGTTACCAATACGTCTCTCTACAAACGTCACACCAACAAGTTACCAATACGTCTCTCTACAAACGCCACACCAACAAGTTATCAATACGTCTATCTACAAACGTCACACCAACAAGTTACCAATACGTCTCTACAAATGTCACACCAACAAGTTATCAATACGTCTCTACAAACGTCACACCAACAAGTTATCAATGAGATGTATCACTGAATTTCTGACCACTCCGGCTGTATGTATTTCTAAACTTTCCCCTGTTTTGTGTGACGTTTACTAGACTGAGAAGAGGACTGCTGACATCTCAGGCTGTATGTATTTCTAAACTTACCCCTGTTTTGTGTGACATTTACTAGACTGAGAAGAGGACTGCTGACCACTCAGGCTGTATGTATTTCTAAACTTACCCCTGTTTTGTGTGACGTTTACTAGACTGAGAAGAGGACTGCTGACCACTCAGACTGTATGTAGTTGGAACCATTCCAATGTTCCATTGCTGTGATGTTGACCCCTACAATGCAGTAAAAATATGGAAATTTGATTTTATGCCCAAAATGAATTCATAGAAAAGGCAAAAAAAAGAGAGAAGTATTTCAGTAAAAGTTTTGTGAACATCTTCTTGTCAAATCTCCAACAAAACAATGATACTTCTCAATAGGATAAAATCTATTACCAGCTTTGTTAAACCAACTTAGTCTTATTTAACAGTAGTTTCACATTATTGTTGATATAAGAAACTTCATTTTTGTGCCAAGTCCTTGCATGATTTCATTCCAAAGAAACACAGATGATTTCATAATTACCAAAGGTGCTAATGATGACTGGTCGAAGCTGTCAAGCACAATGGACTGGCGCCAGCTATCTGGTAGAGCCTGTGACGCCAGCGTCTCTGTAAGCAGGGGTTGCTGGACTGATCGCTGTGTTGGCAGGCCAGGGATCTGCTGCCACGACCCCACAAGCACCTGCTGTGCTGCGGCTGCTGCTGCCGCATGTGGCCATGCACCTCCCGCAGCATTCTGTTAAAATGTATGACACAACTTTTTACAATGTACATTTATCGTATTTGTATTTTCCAGGAAAAATAAAAGTCTAGTATTTAAAAACATCTAAATCTTGAATGTAATTTTTCTACTTCTAAAACAGCATAAAATAAGGTTTTATATGAATGATTTGCGCAGTTATTATAAAGAGCGCCTTTGATATTTCAAATTACAACAAACACTAAATGTAATGTATGCAAATTTCTACTACATATCTATAAATAAGAGTAATACAGAAATTGTCAACAAACCAAAGTTTTGTGGATTAAACAATCATTACCTATCCAAGTCTGAAGTTTTTTGACTGAATTAGCATAACAAGCCCAGGCCTTGAAAGCTCATCTGGTCATTTAGTCATTTTTATAAAAGTTTGTAAAGGTATATAGAATACAACAAATAATGCAAGCTGAGAACAGGTAAAAAATGTTCTACTTATGAACCCTCAAGTTGATCCTGTAGCACATATGTACTTGTCTCCTCATACACAGCGACTGTAATTTGTGATGTGATAAAAAGGGGCAAATCTCAACTAGTATCATGAACTTTAAACTGAAGCCAAAGGGCTCTCAAGCCGGTCCTTGTAACTAAGCAACAATACATATGGGTACCACATTTCAAGGCTAGATACATCAACTTTCAGTAAATTTCTAATAACTACTCTGTATATACTGTATATATATCATTGATTCAGGTCAAACAGGTTACATATTCCTTCTACATCCTCCCTAAACAGATTGGTAAAGGTAATGAGGAGACAATTGACAGTGTGCCACAGCACAACCTCACTGTCGGTCCATGAGCTAAAAAATTTCATTAACAACGCTGCTTCATATGAAAATGCAAGCAACAAAACACAGAGTATACAAATCAATCAAACTGGTCAAAAGTTACAGAAGACAAGTATATCCTGGCTTTACACAGCCTTGTCAAGTGTTCACATGGTATTTCACATGACAAGGAACTGATCTCAGTACAGAATCACAGAGCAGCCAACTAGTTCAACATACTCTCTAACTCTGTAGCTGCATTCAACTTATAACAGTTAAAAACCCGTGTAATGTGCTATGTAATTTTCTCTGGTAAAAATGCTGAAAATATGCTTCTGTTCACAATGAAATGTACACAATTTGTGCATCCAAAAATTCAGTCGAAAAATATCTCAGAAAGATAAAAAATTAAAGAATAATCGGCTGACATGTCAGACCAATGATATAAAAAGTCCAAAACTTGAAAGTATTCTCTTCCAAATAAGTTTGATCTCAATGACTTTTAATTACATTATTCTCTTTAATTACTGGTACAACACAACTGATGAACACTTTATGCATATCTTTGACTTCAGACAGGTTATTCGATGTACACTCAAGTTATTCCCTATATGCTTAAGTTATTCACTGCACACTCACCTATTCAATTAGTCTAGATTTATCATGCAAACACAAACACTTGTCTTCACCTTAATCAACAGTGATTAGCATTGTTATCACAGGTACTTATAACTGTCCACCCATCAATGACTACATCAGGTTATTACTATCTTCACAAATCAAACATTTATTCATGTTTTGCTGTCACATCATGCTCATAACAAACAACACAAATTGAGGCCCTGTCTCTGGATTTGCAAAATACAAAGATATTTGCCGTATACAGAGCATGGAATGTAGTAATGTGTACTGTGTTTCAGAACACACTACAATAAACATCAAAGCTATTATTATTTATCGTAACACCACGGAGACCAATTCTAAAATAAAACCAGAGTCTCTATCACCACTCCACATACTAATATGGCAATGCTAACTTCCACAAGCAGACAGTCTCATGGTATGTCACTATATCTAATGTTAAGGAGATTGACCCAGAAAAAGTCATTTCTTAACAGTCAAACATGTCAGTGATTCCAATGATAATCACATTATAATCAACATATTTTTCAGTGTCCCAAACAGGCCACTGTCTTTACCTATCTGCGGTTTCCTGTCTTGCTAGTTGCTATCACATTTCTGAACAATGTGATTATAGATGTACTCCGAGAGTTTGCAGTAATATATACATCTAATTATTTTATCACTGTTGCTCATAAATAAATAGTCCATTTTTTCTTGTGTCAGCTTTGTGTACCAGATAAAGGTGATAATCAATGATGGCACCATCAAACAATCTTCTTTCCTCAAGAAAAACTCTGCACATTACACGGGTTATTATGCTTATTTTGTTTAATCAATTACTACCAGGTAGGCACTTGAGCTAATTCTGTGGCCAACTACCATGTTTCAGGTCTCTCCTCTTATTCCAATAAAAGATCTCAAGTTGCAAGATGAAAAAAGACTAATAAACATATAAAGCTTTTCGACTTTGAACCTGAGAACTGAGAGTATGGGTCAAAGTTAACACATGAAAACAGGCTGATGAGGAAACTCAAAATCTTTTTTTTTCAAAATTGAAACATAATTGCATAGTTGAAGCATAATAAATTTCATTTACTAAATGATTTGAATATCAAATCCAGCCTTTTAAGAGAAATAGAGAATTTTGTAATGATAAAGCAACAGTATTTAAGAAAAAAAAATATGAGAAGTGAGGAGACAAAGGATGCTGAAAAATGACAGTGGTTGTGATAATAAGACACCTAGATACATACTTATATCAATTATCATTACTGAACAATGATTGGGGCTGTGATAATGAGACACCTAGATACATACTTATATCAATTATCATTACTGAACAATGACTGGGGGCTGTGATAATGAGACACCTAGATACATACTTATATCAATTATCATTACTGAGCAATGACTGGGGCTGTGATAATGAGACACCTAGATACATGTACATACTTATATCAATTATCATTACTGAACAATGACTGGGGGCTGTGATAATGAGATACAATACTTATATCAATTATCATTACTGAACAATGACTGGGGCTGTGATAATGAGACACCTAGATACATACTTATATCAATTATCATTACTGAACAATGATTGGGGCTGTGATAATGAGACACCTAGATACATACTTATATCAATTATCATTACTGAGCAATGACTGGGGGCTGTGATAATGAGACACCTAGATACATACTTATATCAATTATCATTACTGAACAATGACTGGGGGCTGTGATAATGAGACACCTAGATACATACTTATATCAATTATCATTACTGAACAATGACTGGGGGCTGTGATAATGAGATACCTAGATACATACTTATATCAATTATCATTACTGAACAATGACTGGGGGCTGTGATAATGAGACACCTAGATACATACTTATATCAATTATCATTACTGAACAATGACTGGGGGCTGTGATAATGAGACACCTAGATACATACTTATATCAATTATCATTACTGAACAATGACTGGGGGCTGTGATAATGAGACACCTAGATACATACTTATATCAATTAACATTACTGAAGACTGCTGATTGTGGAAACATGCATATGTGACATACAAGTTACTGGAGATCTAAAACTAGTAAGTTAATCTGCTGGGTTAGTACTACAGCAAACCTGAGATTAGTTCACACTTGATAACAACACATAATCACAGGTCTCTATCTACAGAACATATTAAAAGTTCAGGTGTGGATTAATCTTTCAATCAGAATTCTGGCATGATTTAAAAAACAAAACTCCAAAATAATTGGCAAAAATTAAAGAGCAAAAGGCCCGGAGAGAAGAAAAAGGTTACCACAATTGTTAATTACACATCTGATTCAATGTTTATTGATGATATCAATGTTTGAACGCTCTTTTATAAGTAAAATATTGATGATACATGTCTGTCATGGGAGTTATTTATAGAAACTAGCACCTGTTTTTCTGGACTTTTTACCAGGTTTAATCCTTTTAGTGACATTTGTCACAGTTCCAAACTGACAGCAGAAGTTTCCTTCAGATGGCTTTGATCATACCAAAAGAATGTAAATAAATTTCATCAGAATAAAAACTGCAAAATTCCAAAGGCTGAATACATTTTGAAGAAGGAGTATTTTCATAGATCCATCAAAGACCATTAAAAACCCATCCAAATTCTTTGTTATGTATTGATATACAGATCAATATGGTGCCATGATAAAACGTCACGGGTAAGACTAAACTGTAATGAAATGGAAAAGGGAAAGAAACTAAGAGACAAAAAGAATACTAAAAAAGAACTGGGTTTAAAAATCAGCTTTTACTTTCTAGGTTTTTGTTGTTGTCAGAGTTTATTTTCCATTATGATTTATTTAAATAATGTTTCTAAAACTGTTTTTATAACAGAATTGATAAATATCTATTAAAAGTGAAGAATGATTTGCTTTTTTGACTTTGGTTTATTTTTGAGTAAAAAATATCAAAAAAGATAGAATTGTAAGTTAAAAGGAATTGATGTGGACACCAGCTGGTCCAGTCAGAGTGTTATAGTTATGAGTACTGCATCACAGAGGTGTTAAAACAAGAGTAATATATAAACACAAACAGATCAAAATCCATAATGGTATAAAAATCCATCAGGTGTGTTACGTACTGTCATTAACACTGGTCTACCACCATCTAGCATTGTTACGGGCGTTATCTGTTGTGTGGTCGGCTACAACAAAACCAACCAGGTATTTATCTCCAGTGACAGGAACTGTGTGCTCGTTAGTATAGGATGTGATGAGTCAATCATACAACCCACATTTATACATCAGATACACATCACAAATGGATGGATGGAGGATTTATATTTCCTATTCCAGAATATTATACATGTACAAAATACATTTCAAAATCTGAATAAAAGAGCCCTGCACAGTTTTTGGGTTTTTTTTAATAAAAAAAACCGTACATTCTTATGACCATTACGAAAAACAATCCTTCACATGAGCACGTTGTTCCCAGCAACTTCACAAGAAGTTACACACACAAGATCCAAATATGTCAAAATTCTCTCAAATAAGAAAAGAAACATTAAGCATTAATATGGATATGTCGAAACCCATCCTACACAAGTTACCCAGTTACTTAATCCTTCAACTGAGTCCCTTTTCTTTCTCTTCATATTTCTTACCATATATATATAGACGCTTTCTATCAAGATAGAGAATTTTGTTTACAATGTTTCCAAGGTAACATGGTTTCCTATTCCAAAATACTTTACATGTACACCATACATTTCATAAGAACTGATGTAGACACTGATCTTTACCTGTGTTATCAACTGTGGCTGTAACTGTAGGGTAGGAGCAGCTTGCGTAACCATGGGAACGTGGTTGTATCTGGTGGGCGAGCTCAGACCTGTTTATAAAGAACACATACCAATAAAGTGGACAGTAAACCAATATTACAAGTCTGGAGATCCTAACAAGAAAATGTCAGACAGGAGAGCCTCCCAGCTCCTTGGAATCAGGTGTAAAACTTGATAACACTATGAACGAAATCTGTGGAGAGGTTCCTTGGTAATACATTGATGAGTAAAATTGCTCCCAAGACAGGAATTATGGTAGAATAATGTGATAATATCCCTCAGGCAACATGAGGACCATTTCTGAGGTTGGTATATCACCTGATTCTTCACTCTGACGTTGCAATAACCAGAAATACTGAGAAACTGATAACCAATCAATATCAGAATCCAAACTTTACAGAATCATTTACAGGGCATTAGAAACATTAGAAATCATGGCTTTCAATACACGTTGGGTAATCATGTAAAACAGATTCTGTTACTAGGCCATGCTTTAATGTATGAAACACTGGTGTACTGTAATAACAATTTACTTATTCAGAGAAAACAAGTCAGCTTTAACATAAAGACTTCTTATTTTCATGATTTTATTTTTCAAATATATTTTACAAAACAATTATACATTTTTTTCATTACTGTGGTAAAGTCATGACTGATTGAATGTTGGAAGACAAATGGACGAGAGTTGTCTTTAATGGAGGTTGTGGTTACCTTGAAGAGTACCTGGTACCACAATAGATGATACATGGATGAAGGGGTCAGCTCTGTTGAACTGTGTGTTGGATCGCTGGCTGGCCCCAGGGAGGGGTTGGCTGACCTGTGAGGCCTGGTAGGGGATATATGGCCGGGACTGTAGAGGGTATGGCAGGTACTGGAGCTCGGGGGCCGTCTGGTGAGAAGAAGCGGCCAAGTTCTGGGATGCCATCTTTAAAGAAGGAATTCAATCATGTAACTCATTTAGCTAAAGTGCATTTAATATATAAACAGCTCCTCCAGAAAATCTACAATGGTTTCAAATATCTTTTGAAAACAATATAAAAAAAATTCTGCTATTCAACATTTCTCCTATTGCTTTTGACTTTAAAACACAGACCTCATACAGGAATGTCAGACTTTTCACTACTAGCACCAACAAGTACTTCCAATGCTGTATTTCCATTTCTTACTGAATGTTGTTAAGCTTTATACTTGTCTACTTACGAAGTACTCACACAAGCAGAAACCAAACAATTCAGTGAAGATAATATACCTGCGTGTGTAGGGCATTGATCTGGTTGTTAAAAGTCACTGTCAGACTGGCCGTGGATGTGGGTACCAGATTAGACATAAGGCCACCACCATTTTGATTGATATCAAATATACTTTTCACAGTTCTCCGACAAATCTCCATAGCTTGAACACTCTGCTTCACCCTAAGAACATACATATGTAACACATCCTCATTAATAGAATGATTATATGTCTCCCCTGCCCTACTTTGTAGGCATGGTCATGTTAGGATGATTGAGTTATGTCTGTGTGTAATCTGCTTTACTTACATGCTACTACAGGCATATTCAATAAGGTGTGCCATGGTGGCAAAAGGATGATTGAGTTATGTCTGTGTGTAATCTGCTTTACTTACATGCTACTACAGGCATATTCAATAAGGTGTGCCATGGTGGCAAAAGGATGATTGAGTTATGTCTGTGTGTAATCTGCTTTACTTACATGCTACTACAGGCATATTCAATAAGGTGTGCCATGGTGGCAAAAGGATGATTGAGTTAATCTGTGTGTAATCTCCTTTACTTACATGCTACTACAGGCATATTCAATAAGGTGTGCCATGGTGGCAAAAGGATGATTGAGTTATGTCTGTGTGTAATCTGCTTTACTTACATGCTACTACAGGCATATTCAATAAGGTGTGCCATGGTGGCAAAAGGATGATTGAGTTATGTCTGTGTGTAATCTGCTTTACTTACATGCTACTACAGGCATATTCAATAAGGTGTGCCATGGTGGCAAAAGGATGATTGAGTTATGTCTGTGTGTAATCTGCTTTACTTACATGCTACTACAGGCATATTCAATAAGGTGTGCCATGGTGGCAAAAGGATGATTGAGTTATGTCTGTGTGTAATCTGCTTTACTTACATGCTACTACAGGCATATTCAATAAGGTGTGCCATGGTGGCAAAAGGATGATTGAGTTATGTCTGTGTGTAATCTGCTTTACTTACATGCTACTACAGGCATATTCAATAAGGTGTGCCATGGTGGCAAAAGGATGATTGAGTTATGTCTGTGTGTAATCTGCTTTACTTACATGCTACTACAGGCATATTCAATAAGGTGTGCCATGGTGGCAAAAGGATGATTGAGTTTTGTCTGTGTGTAATCTGCTTTACTTACATGCTACTACAGGCATATTCAATAAGGTGTGCCATGGTGGCAAAAGGATGATTAAGAGCCTCCCCCGGCATAATGCGACGCTCCTGATCAAGTGTCAACATTCGCTTCAGAAGGTCAATAAATTCCTTCCTGTCTATCTTCTCTGCCAAGAGTTCACTCCCTTCCAAGTCGGTTGGCACATTGATCTGTAAGGCAATATCATACTTCCTTGTTTATCAAGAATGTGTCAAATCTTCCCTTGATTTCCTTATGTATATCGACTCAAGAACCAATTTAAAAGTCCTTCACATAAACTTAGAAATAATTTTCCTCCTTCAAATATAACCTCCTGGTCTTTCTAATGAAATGTTTCCAGACACTGGAAATCATTTTTCAAGAATCCTCTCTTGAAAAAAAGACACAAAATAGTGTTATCTAGTGTAAATATATAATACTTCTGAATAGTGCAGTACAAATCTAGGACAAAGACACACAACAGAGTTACTTAGTGTAAATATATATAATACTTATGATTAGTGCAGTACAAATCTAGGACGAAGACACACCACAGTGTTACTTAGTGTACATATATAATACTTCTGATTAGTGCAGTACAAATCTAGGACGAAGACACACAACAGTGTTACTTAGTGTAAATATATAATACTTCTGATGAGTACAGTACAAATCTAGGACGAAGACACACAACAGTGTTACTTAGTGTAAATATATAATACTTCTGATGAGTACAGTACAAATCTAGGATGAAGACACACAAAGGGTTACTTAGTGTAAATATATAATACCTCTGATTAGTACAGTACAAATCTCAGACGAAGACACACAACATATTACAGTGTTACCTAGTATGTAGTGGAACAATAATTTTACCCTAGCTACCTGTGCCATGTCATCCAGGCAGTTGAAGATGTATTTCCTTGCTTCTTTTGACTTGATCTTGGTTTCTGCTTCATGTTCTTCTGGAGTCTGAAAAGTTCAATTATTGCTAAAATCAGACTAGACATTACCACAACACCTGGTGTAGTCACAAGTCACATCACTACAACAAGTGTTGTCAGTCTGTCACAGGTTACATCACTACAACAAGTGTTGTCAGTCTGTCACAGGTCACATCACTACAACAAGTGTTGTCAGTCTGTCACAGGTCACATCACTACAACAAGTGTTGTCAGTCTGTCACAGGTTACATCACTTCAACAAGTGTTGTCAGTCTGTCACAAGTCACATCACTACAACAAGTGTTGTCAGTCTGTCACAGGTCACATCACTACAACAAGTGTTGTCAGTCTGTCACAAGTCACATCACTACAACAAGTGTTGTCAGTCTGTCACAAGTCACATCACTACAACAAGTGTTGTCAGTCTGTCACAGATCACATCACTACAACAAGTGTTGTCAGTCTGTCACAGGTCACATCACTACAACAAGTGTTGTCAGCCTGTCACAGGTCACATCACTACAACAAGTGTTGTCAGTCTGTCACAGGTTACATCACTACAACAAGTGTTGTCAGTCTGTCACAAGTCACATCACTACAACAAATGTTGTCAGTCTGTCACAAGTCACATCACTACAACAAGTGTTGTCAGTCTGTCACAAGTCACATCACTACAACAAGTGTTGTAAGTCTGTCACAGGTTACATCACTACAACAAGTGTTGTCAGTCTGTCACAAGTCACATCACTACAACAAGTGTTGTCAGTCTGTCACAGGTTACATCACTACAACAAGTGTTGTCAGTCTGTCACAAGTCACATCACTACAACAAGTGTTGTCAGTCTGTCACAAGTCACATCACTACAACAGGTGTTGTCAGTCTGTCACAAGTCACATCACTACAACAAGTGTTGTCAGTCTGTCACATGTCACATCAATACATGTAAATAAAAACAATGTTCCTAGCAAGATGCTCAAACTGTTTCTCACTTTGTTCCAATATACAGAGAGTACAACACATTACCTGTGACAAGAAAAGATCTAGTAAAAGACAATTAAAATGCAGGTCACTTGAAATACTGCTAATCAATTATAAACCGATGTACCAGCATCCTTATTTCTCATCCCAGATGCAATCTTGGTCTCAAATTCATGGTATTTACAGTACAGTGACCTACCTTTAATCTCCAGAATGGGTAGTTACTATCAGTGTTTTCTCGAATGAAGAACCGTGTAGTCTTTGTAGCAGCACTTAGCATGTGTTCAGCAGGTAGCCCCTGTGTTTGTGAGACATATCGAATCTGCAATAGATGGACAACACTTTATCAAGTTCTTCAAAGGAGCAACAGGTGGACAACATTTTATCAAGATCTTCAAAGGAGCAACAGGTAGACGACAACAGATGGAAAACATTACATCAGGTTAAACAACACACAATCAGATTTAACGACAGAAAAACAGATAAAGAACGTTTCTTCAGGTTCTTCAACAGAGCAATAAATGGTCAACATCTTATCAGGTTCTACAATGGAGCTACAGATGGTCAACATCTTATCAGGTTCTACAATGGAGCTACAGATGGTCAACATCTTATCAGGTTCTACAATGGAGCTACAGATGGTCAACATCTTATCAGGTTCTACAATGGAGCTACAGATGGTCAGCATCTTATCAGGTTCTACAATGGAGCTACAGATGGTCAACATCTTATCAGGTTCTACAATGGAGCTACAGATGGTCAACATCTTATCAGGTTCTACAATGGAGCTACAGATGGTCAACATCTTATCAGGTTCTACAATGGAGCTACAGATGGTCAACATCTTATCAGGTTCTACAATGGAGCTACAGATGGTAAACATCTTATCAGGTTCATCTTATCAGGTTCTACAATGGAGCTACAGATGGACAGCATCTTATCAGGTTCTACAATGGAGCTAGAGATGGACAGCATCTGATCAGGTTCTACAATGGAGCTACAGATGGACAGCATCCTATCAGGTTCTACAATGGAGCAATAAATGGTCAACATCTTATCAGGTTCTACAATGGAGCTACAGATGGACAGCATCTGATCAGGTTCTACAATGGAGCTACAGATGGACAGCATCCTATCAGGTTCTACAATGGAGCTACAGATGGACAGCATCTTTTCAGGTTCTACAATGGAGCTACAGATGGTCAACATCTTATCAGGTTCTACAATGGAGCTACAGATGGTCAACATCTTATCAGGTTCATCTTATCAGGTTCTACAATGGAGCTAGAGATGGACAGCATCTTATCAGGTTCTACAATGGAGCTACAGATGGACAGCATCTTATCAGGTTCTACAATGGAGCTAGAGATGGACAGCATCTTATCAGGTTCTACAATGGAGCTACAGATGGACAGCATCTTATCAGGTTCTACAATGGAGCTACAGATGGACAGCATCTTATCAGCTTCAGCAATAAGGAAACAAACAACAATGCTTCATCAGTTTCTACACCAGAGAAACAGATGGACAACATTTAAAGTAGTTTCACCTGCAAATTTTACCTTATTTTCTTCTTATATTTTTGTTCTTTTGACAAAAAGATTGTTAAAGCAAAAGTCAAACTACAATAACGGTTTCCCTGTTTTAAGTATGTACATCAATGGATTAGAACTAGTCTGATATGGACAAATCGACTGAAATCTGTTTCACTGCAATAAAATCAGGAAGGCACCTCATAATGCATGTACAAATAAAATTTTTCAGCTTGAACAAAACAAACATTAAAAGATTCAATACAAACAAAGGCATAAACACACCTGATTGCAAATTTACATATGGTTGGTGATTTAAGAAATAACTGAAGCCCTCAGTCAATATTTGTGTACAGATTTACTCATTGTAGATAAACACAGCAGAGGACTACAACTTTCCTGTCTGACCAGTAAACAATCCTAGACAGGGCCCCTGAACATCTACTCGATTGTTTCAATAGCTGCTTTAGATAGGGTTAAAATGTTTACCAATGTGTGATGTTTCTGCAGAGGCAGCTGAGTCAATCAGACAAGACATTATCTCCCCTTTCTGAAGCTTACATAAGGATAAGACAAAGAGGAAGGTGCCAAACCTTAAAAGCAGTTAATCAATTCTAAAGTTTCCATAATGCTGTCTGCAAGCCGAGTGCCACAGCTTTTTAGTTCATCATCATAATAACACTTGCAATAGCACTTGGTTTATAAGCAGTTCTCAACCCTCAACACAGACATGGCCATGTATCTGACGATAGCTCCCGGTCTGTTAATAAGCCCACGAATATCTTTTCCAAGCATGAAGAAATAGGTGTCTTTGTCCTGTAATGAGGTTTTGAGTTGGAGGTACTGTATTGCCCATTTCAGCTTATTTCAGTGTGATAAAAGTAATATCCATTACCTTCTTCTGTTCATAGGGAATTCACATTTACAAACCAGGGAGATTTTATACAACTTACCTGGTCATATTCTGAAGAACCCGGATACAGAGGCCATCCCAGGAAAAGTTCTGCTATCACACATCCCAAAGACCACATGTCAATTGCTTCACAGAAAGGCAAGCCCAAGAGGATCTCTGGTGCTCTGCAATACCAAACAGTGCCATATAAATTACTCTATAATACAACAAAGACAAACTTAGCAATTCCAAAAATAAATGGAGCTCTGAAATTAGAAAAATTGCATAATATAACTGTTAATATTGATTACCAACATGGTATTAAGTGTGACAAAATAAATACATTTACCTAGATTCAAAAAAAAAGGAAAGAGTAAAATTGGCAGTTTGACATTTTTTAAGAAAAATGGCAGTTTTACTATTCAAGTCTCACTGACCTTTGACCTAGGATCAGAAGTATTTTGACTTTGACTAAAAATTTCTCTACCCCTGAAGGCTATAATATCCAGACCAAGAATTTCTCCAAACCCTAAGTCTATAATATCTACAGAACAAGAATTTCTCCAACCCTGAAGGCTATAATATCTACAGAACAAGAATTTCTCCATCCCTGAAGGCTATAATATCTACAGAACAAGAATTTCTCCATCCCTGAAGGCTATAATATCTACAGAACAAGAATTTCTCCATCCCTGAAGGCTATAATATCTACAGAACAAGAATTTCTCCATCCCTGAAGGCTATAATATCTACAGAACAAGAATTTCTCTACCCCTGAAGGCTGTAATATCTACAGAACAAGAATTTCTCCATCCCTGAAGGCTATAATATCTACAGAACAAGAATTTCTCCATCCCTGAAGGCTATAATATCTACAGAACAAGAATTTCTCCATCCCTGAAGGCTATAATATCCAGAACAAGAATTCCTCCATCCCTGAAGGCTATAATATCTACAGAACAAGAATTTCTCCAGCCCTGAAGGCTATAATATCTACAGAACAAGAATTTCTCCATCCCTGAAGGCTATAATATCTAGAACAAGAATTTCTCCATCCCTGAAGGCTATAATATCTACAGAACAAGAATTTCTCCATCCCTGAAGGCTATAATATCCAGAACAAGAATTTCTCCATCCCTGAAGGCTATAATATCTACAGAACAAGAATTTCTCCAGCCCTGAAGGCTATAATATCTACAGAACAAGAATTTCTCCATCCCTGAAGGCTATAATATCTACAGAACAAGAATTTCTCCATCTCTGAAGGCTATAATATCCAGAACAAGAATTTCTCCATCCCTGAAGGCTATAATATCTACAGAACAAGAATTTCTCCATCCCTGAAGGCTATAATATCTACAGAACAAGAATTTCTCCATCCCTGAAGGCTATAATATCTACAGAACAAGAATTTCTCCATCCCTGAAGGCTATAATATCTACAGAACAAGAATTTCTCCATTCCTGAAGGCTATAATATCTACAGAACAAGAATTTCTCCAGCCCTGAAGGCTATAATATCTACAGAACAAGAATTTCTCCATCCCTGAAGGCTATAATATCCAGAACAAGAATTTCTCCATCCCTGAAGGCTATAATATCTACAGAACAAGAATTTCTCCATCCCTGAAGGCTATAATATCTACAGAACAAGAATTTCTCCATCCCTGAAGGCTATAATATCCAGAACAAGAATTTCTCCATTCCTGAAGGCTATAATATCTACAGAACAAGAATTTCTCCATCCCTGAAGGCTATAATATCTACAGAACAAGAATTTCTCCATCCCTGAAGGCTATAATATCTACAGAACAAGAATTTCTCCATTCCTGAAGGCTATAATATCTACAGAACAAGAATTTCTCCAGCCCTGAAGGCTATAATATCTACAGAACAAGAATTTCTCCATCCCTGAAGGCTATAATATCCAGAACAAGAATTTCTCCAGCCCTGAAGGCTATAATATCTACAGAACAAGAATTTCTCCATCCCTGAAGGCTATAATATCTACAGAACAAGAATTTCTCCATCCCTGAAGGCTATAATATCCAGAACAAGAATTTCTCCATCCCTGAAGGCTATAATATCTACAGAACAAGAATTTCTCCATCCCTGAAGGCTATAATATCTACAGAACAAGAATTTCTCCAGCCCTGAAGGCTATAATATCTACAGAACAAGAATTTCTCCATCCCTGAAGGCTATAATATCCAGAACAAGAATTTCTCCATCCCTGAAGGCTATAATATCTACAGAACAAGAATTTCTCCATCCCTGAAGGCTATAATATCTACAGAACAAGAATTTCTCCAGCCCTGAAGGCTATAATATCTACAGAACAAGAATTTCTCCAGCCCTGAAGGCTATAATATCTACAGAATAAGAATTTCTTCCATCCGCTGAAGCCACTCTTTGACATTATAACCATGAGTGCTTACTTCAGTTTGGCCTCTGATTAAAGAAAAACATTTTTCACGTATTTTAGCACATTTTTAACCCCATCCTGTGGTCCCAGGTGGGTACTTAGGGACCACATTTTTTTTCAATTCTGTTCAATCCTCTTCGGCTATTAATACTTAAGTCACCGAGTTTAATTGCAATAATTGAGAAGCTGAAGATAAAACTTTCATGAGCGTAGTAAGTATTGACCCTATGACTTTTGAACATGCACTCAAGTAATCATTCCGTACCATTTAAGATGTGTATGCCTATACAAGTATAACATATCCGACTCAATCACCACCCAGGAATTTGGCAGGGCTGATATTTCATAGTTGTCCCGATTTAGTATTAACATTCAGTCTGTGGACTGGTGTACAGGAATAACAGATATCTTCTGAAATTTTAAATCACTGTAGGAATTCAATTTTACACTATCTTTACTGACCACCAATATAGTTCAATCAAATCATCCATGAATATCATCAGCTACATATTAACAGTTCACTGTAATGTTACCAGACAACATTGTTATCATTTGGTTAACTCATCACCATGTTTCATTGCAGACTAAAAACATCAACATGTGAAAGCTTTCTTATTTCATATGGATAACATCACAGGCTTTTCGAATGATATTACTTCCTGTTGTGCATGTGCAAGTCAATGTGTTTATTGTTGGTACACAATGTTGCTGCTAACTTGTGACAAAAAAAAAGTATTTATTGTTTTGTTTTAGTTACGAAACTGACGACTGAAAAAACATACAATTTTGTCAATGAATGGTAGATCACACAGGGTTGGAATCAAACAGAGATGTACCTACGACAGCCCTTATAAGGTGTACCTACGACAGCCCTTAACAGGTGTACCTACGACAGCCCTTAACAGAGGTTTACCTACGACAGCCCTTAACAGAGGTGTACCTACGACAGCCCTAAACAGAGGTGTACCCATAACAGCCCTAAACAGAGGTGTACCCACGACAACCCTTAACAGGTGTACCCACGACAGCGCTAAACAGAGGTGTACCCATAACAGCCCTAAACAGAGGTGTACCCACGACAACCCTTAACAGAGGTGTACCCACGACAGCCCTTAACAGAAGTGTACCAACGACAGCCCGTAACAGAGGTGTACCCACTACAGCCCTAAACAGAGGTGTACCCACGACAACCCTTAACAGAGGTGTACCCACGACAGCCCTTAACAGAGGTGTACCCACGACAGCCCTTAACAGAGGTTTACCTACGACAGCCCTTAACAGAGGTGTACCTACGACAGCCCTAAACAGAGGTGTACCCATAACAGCCCTAAACAGAGGTGTACCCACGACAACCCTTAACAGGTGTACCCACGACAGCCCTAAACAGAGGTGTACCCATAACAGCCCTAAACAGAGGTGTACCCACGACAACCCTTAACAGAGGTGTACCCACAACAGCCCTTAACAGAGGTGTACCCATTAGTGTGCCAACACAGCCCTAAACAGAGGTGTACCCACGACAACCCTTAACAGAGGTGTACCCACAACAGCCCTTAACAGAGGTGTACCCACGACAGCCCAAAACATTAGTGTGCCAACGACAGCCCTTAACAG
The DNA here is from genome assembly GCF_031769215.1 of Ylistrum balloti. NCBI lineage: Eukaryota > Metazoa > Mollusca > Bivalvia > Pectinida > Pectinidae > Ylistrum > Ylistrum balloti. The sequence continues at coordinate 53,829 of NW_026782614.1, read as the reverse complement.
AGGTGCACCCACGACAGCCCTAAACAGAAAGGTTTTACCCACCACAGCCCTAAACAGAGGTGTACCAATGATGGCCCTAGACAGAGGTGTACCCATAACAGCCCTAAACAGAGGTGTACCCACGACAACCCTTAACAGAGGTGTACCCACGACAGCCCAAAACATTAGTGTGCCAACGACAGCCCTTAACAGAGGTGCACCCACGACAGCCCTAAACAGAAAGGTTTTACCCACCACAGCCCTAAACAGAGGTGTACCAATGATGGCCCTAGACAGAAGTGTATCAACAACAGCCCTTAACAGAGATGTACCCACCACAGCCCTAAACAGAGGTGTACCCATGATGGCCCTTAACAGAAGTGTACCAACGACAGCCCTAAACAGAGGTGTACCCACGACAACCCTTAACAGAGGTGTACCCACGACAGCCCTTAACAGAGGTGTACCCACGACAGCCCTAAACAGAGGTGTACCCATAACAGCCCTAAACAGAGGTGTACCCACGACAACCCTTAACAGGTGTACCCACGACAGCCCTAAACAGAGGTGTACCCATAACAGCCCTAAACAGAGGTGTACCCACGACAACCCTTAACAGAGGTGTACCCACGACAGCCCTTAACAGAGGTGTACCCACGACAGCCCAAAACATTAGTGTGCCAATGACAGCCCTTAACAGAGGTGCACCCACGACAGCCCTAAACAGAAAGGTTTAACCCACCACAGCCCTAAACAGAGGTGTACCAATGATGGCCCTAGACAGAAGTGTATCAACAACAGCCCTTAACAGAGATGTACCCACCACAGCCCTAAACAGAGGTGTACCCATGATGGCCCTAAACAGAAGTGTACCAACGACAGCCCTTAACAGAGGTGTACCCATGACAGCCCTAAACATTAGTGTGCCAACGACAGCCCTTAACAGAGGTGCACCCACGACAGCCCTAAACAGAAAGGTTTTACCCACCACAGCCCTAAACAGAGGTGTACCAATGATGGCCCTAAACAGAAGTGTACCAACAACAGCCCTTACAGAGATGTACCCACCACAGCCCTAAACAGAGGTGTACCCATGATGGCACTAAACAGAAGTGTACCAACGACAGCCCTTAACAGAGGTGTACCCATGACAGCCCTAAACAGAAGTGTACCAACGACAGCCCGTAACAGAGGTGTACCCACTACAGCCCTAAACAGAAGTGTACCAACGACAGCCCGTAACAGAGGTGTACCCACTACAGCCCTAAACAGAGGTGTACCCACGACAACCCTTAACAGGTGTACCCACGACAGCCCTAAACAGAGGTGTACCCACAACAGCCCTTAACAGAGGTGTACCAACGACAGCCCTGAACAGAGGTGTACCCACGACAGCCCTGAACAGAGGTGTACCCATGACAGCCCTGAACAGAGGTGTTCCCATGACAGCCCTAAACAGAGGTGTACCCATGACAGCACTAAACAGAGGTGTACCCATGACAGCCCTGAACAGAGGTGTACCCATGACAGCCCTGAACAGAGGTGTACCCATGACAGCCCTAAACAGAGGTGTACCCATGACAGCCCTAAACAGAGGTGTACCCATGACAGCCCTGAACAGAGGTGTACCCATGACAGCCCTGAACAGAGGTGTACCCATGACAGCCCTAAACAGAGGTGTACCCATGACAGCCCTAAACAGAGGTGTACATGGTTCTTCACATTTGTTTTCTGAGTAAATAATCTTGGCTGTTGCGAAGACATTAAACTCTAAAAATGGAAGTGTCAAGGACTTCCATGATTAGTTAATAATATTACTGGGATTTACAAGTCAACACTGAATCATTGAATCACCACATTCAACATGTTCTGTGATCATATAAAACCCAATTTCTTAAGAGAAAATCTTTATGTAGCCACTTGCCAAGATTGCCTGGGAGGTGGGTGATATAAAGGCAGTGAACACATAAGGTTTCTGGTTCTGATTAAACCCAGTGTTGCTAGGCAATGTGTCTATAGCTCAAACTTTGTCTAACACTAGAATCTAACTGATGTGTTGGAGAGGCTTTCTCCAGTACTTCACTGTGGTGGAAAGCTGAAACATGGCCTCAGTGTTTCCTGGAGAATATGATTACTCGGAAAAGTGGGAACCTAAAGGAAGAGTTGTTTACTAGCAATGCCAAGGTCATCATCCATCACAGTTGTGGATTGACATCAATCATATCCTACAGGTTTAAAATTAGGAAGTTTTTTTATCACTGGGTTTGAACATCAGACTAACACATGTGGTATATTGGCAGTTATGCAGATATTGACAGTAAATTCTGACCATACATTTTTTCCCAAACTTCATGTATAGACTGCAGTCTTAATTTTACTCCTGAAAACGTCAAACAATGGACAGGCTAGTCCTTAGTGTTATGCTTATCTTTTAACTATTTCTTTTTTAGAGATTGCTTATTAAAATCACCCCACATTACCATCCTCATACAGACCCATGGCAGGGGTCCGGAAAAGTACTCATCTGGTCATCATGGACGAGTGAAAATTGTCTCGGACAACCAGATTTATCTTTGTCATTCGTCCGTCTGACGAGTACTTTTTCCAATGATAATGTTACAAAATTTTTTAAAAATTTGACGAAAATTTATAACAAAGAAACATGTTGACTGTACTTCGAAAACAAAATATTCCAGTCTGCACTCTAACTTTTGATTACACCAGAATTCCCATGATGTCAAATATAGCATTCAGAATACCTTAGTCATTTTCCGCGGTCATACTGATGTCAGGTGCTCTCGGGTGGTACCAACATGTACCGGTCTGTATTTAGCAGCACCGAGTCAATTGGATGTAAACAAACACTATGGATAGGCCTAAGTCGTGCACAATGTCTAATGCAAAGCAGCCATCACTGCATAATTTTTTCACTAAAACTTCAAATAAAAATATTAAAAAAACACATCCTCGCTGATTAAGTCGCCATTTCATAGCTGAATTTTTTAGCCCACTAGTCCTGTGCCTTGTGGTTTAAAATATTTTTCCAGACCCCTGCATGGTAGTTTTCTTCCATAGAGACTAAAATCACCCAAGATTACCATCCTCATACAGACCCATGATAGTTTTCTTTCCATAGAGACTAAAATCACCCAACATCACCATCTTCATACAGACCCTAGGTAGTTTACTTTCCATAGAGACTAAAATAAACCCACATTTCCATCCTCATACAGACCCATGATAGTTTTCTATCATAGAGACTAAAATCACCCAACATTACCATCCTCATACAGACCCAGGATAGTTTTCTATCATAGAGACTAAAATCACCCAACATTACCATCCTCATACAGACCCATGATAGTTTACTTTCCATAGAGACTAAAATAAACCCACATTTCCATCCTCATACAGACCCAGGATAGTTTTCTATCATAGAGACTAAAATCACCAAACATCACCATCCTCATACAGACCCTAGGTAGTTTACTTTCCATAGAGACTAAAATAAACCCACATTTCCATCCTCATACAGACCCCTGCATAGTAGTTTTCTTTCCACAGAGACTAAAATCACCCCACATTACCATCCTCATACAGACCCATGATAGTTTACTTTCCATAGAGACTAAAATAAACCCACATTTCCATCCTCATACAGACCCATGATAGTTTTCTTTCCATAGAGACTAAAATCACCAAACATCACCATCCTCATACAGACCCTAGGTAGTTTACTTTCCATAGAGACTAAAATAAACCCACATTTCCATCCTCATACAGACCCCTGCATAGTAGTTTTCTTTCCACAGAGACTAAAATCACCCCACATTACCATCCTCATACAGACCCATGATAGTTTTCTTTCCATAGAGACTAAAATAAACCCACATTTCCATCCTCATACAGACCCCTGCATAGTAGTTTTCTTTCCACAGAGACTAAAATCACCCCACATTACCATCCTCATACAGACCCAGGATAGTTTTCTATCATAGAGACTAAAATCACCCCACATTACCATCCTCATACAGACCCAGGATAGTTTTCTATCATAGAGACTAAAATCACCCAACATTACCATCCTCATACAGACCCATGATAGTTTACTTTCCATAGAGACTAAAATAAACCCACATTTCCATCCTCATACAGACCCCTGCATAGTAGTTTTCTTTCCACAGAGACTAAAATCACCCCACATTACCATCCTCATACAGACCCAGGATAGTTTTCTATCATAGAGACTAAAATCACCCCACATTACCATCCTCATACAGACCCATGATAGTTTTCTTTCCATAGAGACTAAAATCACCCAACATTACCATCCTCATACAGACCCATGATAGTTTTCTTTCCATAGAGACTAAAATCACCCCACATTACCATCCTCATACAGACCCATGATAGTTTTCTTTCCATAGAGACTAAAATCACCCAACATTACCATCCTCATACAGACCCATGATAGTTTACTTTCCATAGAGACTAAAATAAACCCACATTTCCATCCTCATACAGACCCCTGCATAGTAGTTTTCTTTCCATAGAGACTAAAATCACCCAACATTACCATCCTCATACAGACCCAGGATAGTTTACTTTCCATAGAGACTAAAATCACCCAACATTACCATCCTCATACAGACCCAGGATAGTTTACTTTCCATAGAGACTAAAATCACCCAACATTACCATCCTCATACAGACCCATGATAGTTTACTTTCCATAGAGACTAAAATCACCAAACATTACCATCCTCATAGAGACCCTAGGTAGTTTACTTTCCATAGAGACTAAAATCAACCCACATCTGCAACTCTGTAATTTACCACTGTGACTAAAAGTAAAAGCAGAATTTACTTGACACCTCTGACAGCCGTCGAGCCCCTAATGCGGCTATATCCACAGGACAAATATTGTATCTCCAAGCCAGAAAAAGGCCATTTCAATATTTTGACATGCTCAAAACCTATGATGTTGCAGGTGTCATAACTATCTGATGTTATCATATAATAGCTGTGATATTCGGTACATAATTACTGTGTAATAAATTCACACAAGACAGGGCTATCACACCCCATTTTGGGACTGGGGCCTGGGGCCCTTAGAATTGGGAAAAATAGCTGCGTTTTCCATAGAATTGGGTAAACTTGGGGTCTAAATTGGGAAAAAAAGATACTACCGTTTCCATGATTAATTCCTTCCATTTTCTCGTTACAGGTTCGTATTGAGTCGTCCTTCGTAATAGGAAGCCATTTTGTTTGACTTTGTCACATGAATAAAGTTAGAGTTATTCCCCTTTCCCCATTGAAAAAGCATACCCATGAGCATATACAAAATAACACAACATTTTCATTCTACATTTTATTTACAAAATAACAATAAATAACATGTACAAGAATATTACATAAAATAAATAATCAGACGTTTTATTGATTATGGATCGTTTATCAGAAAGTCTTAATACATAGCAGGCCGTTTTAATCGTGTTTCTCGAAACCCCAGAAGTCCTCGTCATCGTCCTGTGGAAGAACTCCTCGGCGTTGAAGTTGTCTTCCTCTGTCTGGTCGTTGTAATAAATGGCGTTCTCATCGTCTGATGGTGTGTCAGTAGGGTCAGTGGCGCCGTCTGTCCACAGTTCATCGTCTTCGGAACCATCTAGTTTGTTAGATATGCTGTCTCCAGTTTCTGACGTTCTTGTCATCAGGATCATATTTTCGGGCAGCAGCTCTGTTACCAAACTTCTCAGCATACTCGACGATCTCTAACTTTTCTTAGGCAGTGTAAGAAGCGTAGCGTTTCCCCATGATTCAAATAAATAATCTTCTGTTGGGTACCCTCGGATAATTAAATTACGGACACCACAGAAGATTGTGATTGTGTACAGTTTTCCAGTATTATTTATGTACAATGTTGGCTTGGAAGTGGGCGGGTCATGTCACTGTATAGTTATCATTAATTGGCTAATCACACGCTGTCACCCACTCACACTCGAGATGAGGAGACGACCCAAGCTGTTTATAATACTGCTGGGCTAACCCTTATCAAAACACCAATTATCGAAATGAGGACTAGTCATACCGGTAAGCTTACTGTACCATTATGGAGAATAACTGTTGTTATAAACAATTAAGTGAATTCTTGAATGGTACCTGTACGTTATACACAATGCGACATGCTCTCGGCCATTTCGACATTAGCTTACGTGAAATGAAATCGGCAGCTTCAATTTGCATTTTTTACCCGCGGACATTACATGGAAGGTGGTTTTTTTCCCCAGATTTTTGTGTCAAAAAAGGGGTGCGGACATTACACAGATGCGGACATTATGTGGGTTTTTACGGTATTTTGCATTGGAAATCTGGCAGATCGAGAGCCCTGCAAGACCCATTGGAGTCAATATGACCTATTGTGACTGTGACATCGATAAAAAGCTAAAATTAATTTGAAAAATATGTTTTCTGCAATATTTAAGGAAAAAAATTATGTTATAAGCAATAAGTTGAATTTAAATTTATATCATCTTTTACACAGTTGATGTAAACCAGACAATAACAACATTTAGGTTAAAGCAATATTTGTGTTAATAACCTCCCCATTAGGTTACTGACTAGTAATTTCTGTAGATCAACCACCATATATAACTAGTAACTTATTGAAACTTTTAATCTGACCAACAACTAGTAGACAATAAACCAGCCACTCACTGCAAGTTGGTAACACTTTAGCATGTTGTGATAAACTCCTAATTATATTTTAAACTTGATTAATTATATTCTAAACTTGATAAATAACATTTTAAAACTTGATTAATTACAAAATCAGTTCCCATCAGTTAGGACATTTCACTTGACCTAAGGATACTGAAAATATAACATGTCCTTTGGTAATTTAGGTGAAATACTGCAGTCAGGTTGTAACAGAGTTAAAAGTGTACAAATTGATCGTTACCAGAGTTTGACATAATGTCATTAACCACATTAATGTATAGAAAATAAAAATTGTGAAAAAAAACTTTCCTTGAATGAGATTTCAAAATATCTAACATAATGTGAAAAAAATGCTGGGGTTTGTTTTTTTTATAACTCATTTCCCTGAAAATTGAAATTACTGAAGTAGGTTGTACCTCCAGCTTAGACAAAATTGTCACTTTAACACAGGATAAGGACCAGTCCAATATATTGAAACAAAGGTAAGTCAGCACACAGATTTATTGTACTGGGTCAGTTCAAAAGCTGACTAAAGGGTGCTAGCAATGTGGGAGTTTGCCACCTTTACAGAGTCTGCTCTGGGAATGGATTCCATGGATTTTGTCTCCTTTACAAACTCTGGTCTAGGTATGGGTTGTATCTATTTCCTAGTTGAATAACTGTTTGATACACAGACAGACAAAATCTCAATATCACACAAGCAGTGCCTCTATATTCCAGGCTGTTCACAGCCTGTTAAATAATAGTACACATTAATAGGACTTGTAAACAAAATGTTGAGAATTCAATCTATTTTTCTTTTCCTTGTGATGTGGTATATCTGGGACAGAGCTAATGTCTTGTTGTAGAGAAAGACTGTGTACACAAACTCACAGTCCTGTCTGAAGTTTCCACTGGTCTGTCCCCCACGGCTGTGTATTAAGGTCTGTCAGGTCAAGGCTAGATCAGATTGGTCCTTAAATGTCACCTGTAGCCAGTCCTCACACAGTTATCAACAGAAGCAGTCCTGTTCATTACATTCTGCTCCTTTCTCTGCGCTTTGGAAATGTTATTCAAATTTTCATATTCTCTTTATCTGAAATGATGCTGTATAGTTTCCAATATCACTAAAGTCCTGTCATAAATATTTAACATTGCCCTAAAAGCAAAGTGTTGATTAAAATCTGATCAATAAATAGCTTAAATCTAGTATTATATTATGAAGTGTCAGGCTTTATGGGCCTGCATCATCACACTCCTCTAGTTGCTATGGTATCTGTATACTTTTCAGCTACAATTCATAATCCCTTCACTTTATTGATCAACTACTGATCACATCTATGTACAGCATGAATATGTTTTTCAGTTTTACTACATAATTGCATTTTGTTTGCTCATACACAGGAGTCCACTATTTTCTGCTATTTCTATGAAAATTGTTATTAAGACTAATTGATGATATGTATCATTCAACCCTGATGAACTTATTGAGGATGTGTATCATTCAACCCTTGTGTCCTTATTGATGATGTGTATCATTCAACCCTGATGAACTTATTGATGATGTGTATCATTCAACCCTGATGAACTTATTGAGGATGTGTATCATTCAACCCTCGTGTCCTTATTGATGTGTATCATTCAACCCTGATGAACTTATTGAGGATGTGTATCATTCAACCCTGATGACCTAATTGATGATGTATATCATTCAACCCTGATGAACTTATATAGTATGAGTATTATTCAACCCTGATGAACTAATTGATGTTCATCATTCAACCCTGATGACCTAATTGATGATGTTTATCATTCAACCCTGATAAACTAATTGATGATGTGTATCATTCAACCCTTATGAACTTATTGATGATGTTTATCATTCAACCCTGATGAACTAATTGATGTTTTTCATTCAACCCTGATGAACAAATTGATGATGTGTATCATTCAACCCTGATGACCTAATTGATGATATTTATCATTCAACTCTGATGAACTGATTAATTAGGAGTAACATTCAGGCCTAAAATGATAGTGTAGAGACATCTAGCGATCTTGGTCAAAAATTAGGCAATGATATACATGTGCATGTGAAAACCACTGTGATTCACATTTGCAAACTATGAGAGTTCATTTAGCAGCAAACTACTTGCCACTGGGCATCCCTGGATCAGGGTCCCTTTCTAACCAAGACTACACCTGATATATCCTAGAGTACAAGCTTATTACAGATATTCTGGACATGTGCCTGGTATACACTTGCTACACATACTGAACAGTGCTTAACTAAGTTACAGACAGTATAAGTCTGTAAAATTCAGTGAAAGAATGCAGCATTCAGAGTGTACTTATGCGGGAAGCTCATTATGAGTCATTAATACAGAATGGGATACATGCCACAGAAAGGACACTGGCTTTCCTGAGGGACAGAATATATGTCACAGAATGGACAGTAGCATTCATAAGGAACAGCATACATGTCATAAAATGGACAGCAGCCTTCGTTAGGGATGGGGCACATGTCACAGAATGGACAGCAGTGTTCATAAGGGATGGGGCATACGTCACAGAATGGACAGCAGTGTTCATAAGGGGTGGGGCACACGTCACAGAATGGACAGCAGTGTTCACAAGGGGTGGAGCACACGTCACAGAATGGACAGCAGTGTTCATAAGGGATGGGGCATGCATCAGAATGGACAGCAGTGTTCATAAGGGATGGGGCATGCGTCACAGAATGGATAGCAGTGTTCATAAGGTATAGGGCACATATTACATAATGGACAGAGGTGTTCATAAGGGGTGGGGAACGCATCACAGAATGGACAGCAGTGTTCATAAGGGATAGGACACATATTACAGAATGGACAGAGGTGTTCATAAGGTGTGGGGCATGCATCACAGAATGGACAGCAGTGTTCATAAGGGGTGGGACACGGGACATGGGTGTTCAGTAGGGAAGGGACTTTTACAACAGATAGGACAGGGGTGTTCAGTAGGGAAGGGACTATTACAACAGATAGGACAGGGGTGTTCAGTAGGGACTATTACAACAGATAGGACAGGGGTGTTCAGTAGGGACTATTACAACAGATAGGACAGGGGTGTTCAGTAGGGACTATTACAACAGATAGGACAGGGGTGTTCAGTAGGGACTATTACAACAGATAGGACAGGGGTGTTCAGTAGGGACTATTACAACAGATAGGACAGGGGTGTTCAGTAGGGAAGGGACTTTTACAACAGATAGGACAGGGGTGTTCAGTAGGGAAGGGACTATTACAACAGATAGGACAGGGGTGTTCAGTAGGGACTATTACAACAGATAGGACAGGGGTGTTCAGTAGGGACTATTACAACAGATAGGACAGGGGTGTTCAGAAGGGACTATTACAACAGATAGGACAGGGGTGTTCAGTAGGGACTATTACAACAGATAGGACAGGGGTGTTCAGTAGGAATGTTATAACATTCCTGGGTTATAATACAATAGACTCTCTGTACAGTAAACTAGCACTACTGTTATTGCATGCCAGATGAGCTACACTTAACATCTGTAACTAAGTTTTCCCTCACAATATACAGATATAGCAAAGAGGATCAATTTAAACATTATGTACAAGATATATATTAAACTGGAATTCAACATTCAATTTGTATTTTGTGTTTTCCAATTTCTAACTCTGTACATAAAGAATACCCCCCTTTTTTTAATAAGAGCTTAAATTCTATACAGAACACCTAAAATCTACGGTTATTATGAATAAATCAATATATCATTTTTGCCTTTTTACAATATCTTAGACAGGATTTTGTTTACCTAGGTTCAGTCACTCAAATTTGAAAGAAAGTTTATTGTTGCAAAGTTATTGAAAATGTACAAAAAAAAATCAAGTATAATGAATTTGGCCTGAAACTATCAATAATATTCTAAGAAATGGACAGATCTTAATAATATAACATTCCAATTTCAGCCAGTATCTTGGAGAACCTACAACATGCAGAAGCTATGTGTCAACATTATTCTTAAGACTTGTAATTCAATTCCAGATCATTAGATCTATTCTTTTCCTGTGTTCAATCTCCTACTTCTTCCATGAGGCGTAACTCATTCTTTGAGTTCTCACTATCTGTAGTACCTTTTATGAAGGCTAACTCTAGCCCAGTATGTCATATTTGGAGTTCTCACTGTCTGTAGCACCTTTTATGAAGGCTAACTCTAGCCCAGTATGTCATATTTGGAGTTCTCACTGTCTGTAGTACCTTTTATGAAGGCTAACTCTAGCCCAGTATGTCATATTTGGAGTTCTCACTGTCTGTAGTACCTTTCATGAAGGCTAACTCTAGTCCAGTATGTCATATTTGGAGTTCTCACTGTCTGTAGCACCTTTTATGAAGGCTAACTCTAGCCCAGTATGTCATATTTGGAGTTCTCACTGTCTGTAGTACCTTTTATGAAGGCTAACTCTAGCCCAGTATGTCATATTTGGAGTTCTCACTGTCTGTAGTACCTTTCATGAAGGCTAACTCTAGTCCAGTATGTCATATTTGGAGTTCTCACTGTCTGTAGCACCTTTCATGAAGGCTAACTCTAGCCCAGTATGTCATATTTGGAGTTCTCACTGTCTGTAGTACCTTTCATGAAGCCTAACTCTAGCCCAGTATGTCATATTTGGAGTTCTCACTGTCTGTAGTACCTTTCATGAAGGCTAACTCTAGCCCAGTATGTCATATTTGGAGTTCTCACTGTCTGTAGCACCTTTCATGAAGGCTAATCTCTAGTCCAGTATGTCATATTTGGAGTTCTCACTGTCTGTAGTACCTTTCATGAAGGCTAACTCTAGCCCAGTATGTCATATTTGGAGTTCTCACTGTCTGTAGTACCTTTCATGAAGGCTAACTCTAGCCCAGTATGTCATATTTGGAGTTCTCACTGTCTGTAGCACCTTTCATGAAGGCTAATCTCTAGCCCAGTATGTCATATTTGGAGTTCTCACTGTCTGTAGTACCTTTCATGAAGGCTAACTCTAGCCCAGTATGTCATATTTGGAGTTCTCACTGTCTGTAGTACCTTTCATGAAGGCTAATCTCTAGTCCAGTATGTCATACTATTTTGACAGGTAAATTCTAGGTCAATACTTTGTTGACATCAGGTGTGTTAAATCACTACAATGGAAGACCATGGGCATTAAATAAAATCACCACCTGTATGTAAATAAGGTTGCACCCGTAGCTTCATAAGAATTTTTCCTTTATCACAACCTTTGCTACACAGGTAACTTTCTGGTTAGATCTTGTAAATGAAATCCAAACATAAGTTTTACCCTTTTTTAATATTACTTTTAGTAAATCAACTGCTAATTGAAAAAGTATGATAAACTCTATTCACTAGTAATGCTAAATGAACCTTAGAGTATTGATGGAAACTGACTTGAGCTGACATGAAATGCTTTTTAAATGTATTCTGCAGAACTGAAATGTTTAAAATCACTCATTGGACAGTCGAAGACAAAAACATCCAGTTACAATGTTAACTTTATCCAGCAGTTGTACAAGGGATTATATTCTAGTCCAAAGACTAAGAAGATCCAGCGGCAACTCAAGACACTGTCAAGGCCCTCATTACTGATAATACAAGAAGTCTCCATGTCAGATTAAAATATGTTACCCTATCACATGACCTAGCCCCAGCATCACTGAATGTCATAAATCTTTATCTATTAACCTTCTATTGGAATAGTATTATCACTATAGAGTAAACTTTTTAAATACCTCAATCTTGCATGAATCATGTAATAAACATGTCTTTGTTCAAACCCGGAGACTTCCTACTGCTTATAAAACAACAGGAAGTTTGTGTCCAACCTAACGAAAAACTGGCTATTATCAAGTGACATCTTTTGACCTGCAATGTCACCGAAACTCAAATTTTATACACACTTATTAGGAAAATTCCATTTTCTTTGTCTCAGCTTGTGCTTGACTCTGACCATCAGAAATTTCTGTTCAAAATTTTGTTTTGTAAGCTAAAATGTAACCAAATTGGTATCCATATGTTGGTGACCAAAAACCGAAATATGTCTGAAAGAAGACAATTTTTGATCTAATTATATTAAAACGAATGCCAAAAAAGAAACTGCTGAACAAAAGAAAAATTAATGAATGAAATGAGTAATTTCAGCAGACTAACTGCTCCTGTCATGTTTAGATACACACAACCAATGCAGCCAGCAGTAACTTCAGTATCTTCCGAGTTTATTTCAGCCATTTCAAGGTAAACATCTAAATGATGAAAAGTGAATCATGAAAAATTGAAAATGACTTGTCTTTAGAGAGATGTCTCACAAGATCACATTCAGTATCCATTGAATGAGAAACTCGGGTCACCATTATCAAATGGTTATACACCTAAAGTTATAAATGTCTTAAGTGTTCATTGGTTATCCTAACACTAACCATAGTATATTTACAATGGACCCAGTTTTCATGGTTTTTCAAATAAATCAGTATCTATCAAAGATAAATCTCTCGCAAAAGTCAGTATTTATCAAAGATAAGTCTCCCACAAAAGTCAGTATTTATCAAAGATAAGTCTCTCACAAAAATCAGTATTTATCAAAGATAAATCTCCCACAAAAATCAGTATTTATCAAAGATAAATCTCCCACAAAAATCAGTATTTATCAAAGATAAATCTCCCACAAAAATCAGTATTTATCAAAGATAAATCTCTCACAAAAATCAATGATGAATTGAGTAAGCATTAAAAGTAACTTCAGTATGGCAAAAACTAAGATGATTATAAGTATCCCAAACATGCTGGTTTTTATGTTGTAGTCGTTCAATCAAATTCGCTGAATGATATTCCTCTGGCCAATCCCATAGAAAAATTATCTGAATGACAAGTCAACTTGAGCATGGATTCTAAACAAAATCAGATAGAAGGTCTTTAACTGGCACATATTTAAGTGACAGTATATTGTAACATGGTGTATGGATATCAAGGGGTGAACTCAATGATAGAGTGTATGGATATCAAGGGGTGAACTCAATGATAGAAATATCTTAGAAACAACAGTCCTGGTCAAACCAGTCTAAAACATTAAAATTTGATATCAACACTACAGCAGAAAAGTTGTGTTCACCACTGAAAAACAATATGCAAAATTGGTCTCTTTCAGCCTAATTTTCCAACTGAAATTATTCCATATTTAATTCCCAAAATTTGTAAATTAATGCAACTTTCTCACTCATTCACCAATTTTCATCCCAAAATGAGGCCAAAATGTTCCATCCCAAACCAGTGAGAAAAAAACCTTCTCCATGTTGCAAACATTAATTGTGAATTAAAACTGAACTTCAAAGACCAGTCAATACAATGTGACAGCAAATTCATGGTAACATGTATAACAACAAAATCATTTCTGAAATTTCCACTTTTAAGATTCAAAATAAATAAGAACTTCAGTGGGACTAAAACAGATGATGTGCCTACCTGTAGTAGCGAGATTGTAGGTACGTTGAACACACCGCTTTAGAAACATGGCTTGCTGATCCAAAGTCTATCACCTTTACTCTGTAAGGAAACCTTACTGGGTCAACTAACATGATATTTTCTGGTTTCAGGTCTGCATGGATGAGGTGAAGGCTCTTCAGCTTTAGAAGGGCCGTCAAAACCTGCTGGGTAATCGGACGGATGTACTTCAGGGGCAACGGCTGAAATTTATTCTGTTTCAGAAAATCATACAAGTTCTGCTCCAGCATTTCAAAAACCAGACAGGTATGATTCTTGTGTTGAAAGCACTCAAATGCTCGCACAAAATTGAACTCATCTGCGTTTTCATGACTGAGTCTTGTAAGTATGCTTACTTCAATTTGACCCTGGCGCGCATATGACGGGTGGTTCTTCAGGATTTTAATAGCAACAATTTCATTGGTGCCCTTCTTCCAACACTTTACTACCTGACCAAAGGTCCCTCTTCCCAGAAACTCCAACACCTCGTAGGTATTGTGGCTGGTGAGCGAATACAAGACCTCATGCTGCACCAGCTGGTAGTCACCCTCTGTGTTGGAAGAGGATGTTGTCTTTGATGTGGTCGTCGTCGTCGTGGTTGTTGTATTGTTGTTAGTGGTGTTGTCATCCTCGCTCGAGACAGCTTGTGTTTCCGTGAGCTGCATGGGTGCATTGAGATCGTCACATTTACGCTTGGTACCACATCTTTGGTGATAATTATCACGAAGCTTTATAGCTGATGCTCGAATGTAATTATTGGTTTGGCTTTCCAAGTTTGTAAATGCATCCCTGTGTTGTGGGAAAACAAAAGCAGTTGTGCTTGTTACCGCAGTCTCAATCTGAGACTGATGGGATTTAAATTGTGGAATTTCTGATGAATAAAATACAGGGCTATGTGGACGTATTGGTCCTCTTGTGGAAACTACATCATGCAGATCTGGAACTGCTTCCAGCTTAATCTTCTTGAAGTTACTAAATGCACTTATTTTGGAGTTGTAAATGCGAAGGTCTTCTTGCATTAGTAACCCTTAGTATCTGAAAAATCAAAACAATCATTTTAACTGTAAGTAAGGAAAGAGTATACCAATAAATCCATTGAATACTAACTTCTCATCAAACTTTACCTCCTGGCTGATATCAGACTTGCAGATATTTCAACCTAAAGCAATAAAGTCAGTCTACCAACTACATGTCCAGTACATATTTATATTTTATATACAGTATATAAAAGAAAGACTGATTTAGGAAATGGGCAATCATGGCAAAAGCCTTATCCAAGAGCCAGGATTGCTAGGGGGAGTCCTGAGGGAACACCTCAATAGGGTGTGTGGTGGTGGGGGTTGGCCTGGTTGGAATATATAAAACGATGTATTCCGTGGAAATTTTTTTACATGTTACTCTCTCATTACAAATAATCAAAATAAAATCAAGGAATTAACTAAAACTGTTTTAATTTAATTTTGACAAAATTGGATTATGCCCTGCAGTTGCCACTACCAATAAGGCAGTCAAGACCTTACTAAAGCATAGACTGCAGCCATTAACATATTACATCCACACATAAATTATGATATATTAACAACTTTTGTATGAACAAATAACAGATTTCTGAGTTCTATCTATCCTGGCATCAATAAAAGGAAGTAAACTGACTATGGGTTGTAGTTGGATTTTTGAGACTATGACATAAGTTGTGTAATATTGTTTACATACTGTTTCTGTGACATTTGTTTTTATCCTCTACATCCTCAATTTAAAAAAGAATCATTTTGTTTTGTGTCAAGGATCCAGGAAATATTTTATACTCTCATGTTAAACTCAGCTAGATAACTATATGAATACCTGCATTGCTTATTCAGAAATCCTTTAGAAATTACAGGTACTTGTGGGTTTTTTTTTTAAACTAATGTGTAGATTGTTATTTTTAAGTGCTATTGAAATTTAGTCCACAAGCACCCGTGTTTGAAACATCGAAAATTTCATCCTGTTACAAAATTAACATTTTCAAAAATAACATATGAAATTTCTGTGATCTATTCCATGCATTAGCATTTTGGTCATTTTCAAGGTCCGTTTTTGACAAATGATTGAAGACCTGATTTAACAATGCATTCAGCTGTTTTCTTCAAAAGATTCTGCGCTAATGTCAAATTTACTGACAGATATTTAAGGCGATTTCATTATCTCATTTCTATGTCTAAAATCAGAACAGGTTGGGTGTACTTTTACACGAGTTGTAAATGTTACAACTAACCGCCATATATTCGCTGGTCTTTATTAGCTTAAATAACACAATATCGTTTCTTCGATTAATACATAAACCACAGAAAGGAAGAACAATAAGATCCCATGGTTAAATCATTCTAATAATTCTGAAGACGGTAAATCCGTAACAACGTAAACACCTGGCAAACCTTAAATGGTAAAAACATCGCGTGTTCCTCAGCACGTCGTGGTGTTGATTCCTTACATGTTTACAATCGATACTGCAAGGTGTGTTACCTCGGCTCTCATTTTACTGTTCAAAACATTACAACTACTAACTTATTACAAATCATACTATGTTATTAGATATACATCGTTGTAATGTCGAAGCCTTGCGCACGAAATAAGGAAACATCCGTCAAAACACGCGGCATAACCTTGAGCCGAGGATGACCCCATTTCCAAAACACAGTAAACATTGTTAAACACAAACACATCGACATCGACAATGTCCGTAACATTTTTGAAATATATAAAATCGACTTACCTCCTCTCCTTGAAAGAAAAGTTAAGAGAGAAAATACGTTGTTTTAGCTTATAATGGCCACTATTCCAACCCCGTCATATCAACAAAGCAGCCTCGGTGTGCGTGTTGTAATTCCTCTCCATGTGTTGTTCTTTTCCGACGTTGCTGATCAATTCTTCATTAAAATCACTATGGTATTAAGTATCCCCCGTGTTTAAAAGTAAAACTATGTACAATGAGCTTCTACAACCCCCGAAAATTTGGCTCAATTCGAGCCATTTCTTTATAAGCACATCATATTTCCTTGCTTTCGGGGGATCAACTCGAGTTCAGGTAGGAGACACGTACGGTACATGAGTTTAATATCCTACAAGATGGCGGTAATGACATCAAATTATTTCGTTTGTTATCGATAATTTTGATTTTACGCTTTTCCTTTGGTTCATTTTGTTGCATCTTAAATGAACAACAATGTTTAACATGGATATACATAACCAACTACAAATAGTTTAAAAAATAATATCAAGTTTGTTTTCAACGTTTGGCTTAAATCCGACAGGAAGTCCTTTCGTCGTGTGAGGATAATTAAACCACGTGATCTCATGGAAACCAGTGTCGAGGAAGAATAGGGGATAGCCAATCAAACAAGTTTGTGCTAAATGCGCTTTTTATGAACATTTCCCCGTCGAAAGAAAACAAAAAACGCGATTAAATTGGCGTTCACTTTCGGGTTTCAAATTTTAAGTGAAGAAAGATGGCAGTCATTCATGCAAATCTGTAGTTTTTTCATATGATTTTGTAACGTTTCTTTTTGCAATCTTACCATCTCTGATGACTCCTATGCAGCCTAATTCATTATTCGGGTGACTGATCAGTGATAGGCGCTATTCACTTGTTGCATGTCATTTGTACAATCTTCGGGGTTGCAGGTGTTATGACCATGTACCAATACATTTAATGTTAGAAAGAGGGTAAACAAATTGACAGACCAGGCTGGGACCTGTTTCACTTGGTAGTTGCTTGTTGAATTCTAACCCGTTTCCTGCACTCAAATAGTGGAGCGGTCCGTCCACATATACCCATCAATTTTGACAAGATAGTTTCAACCAGGGACGTGCGTGCACAGGAGAAAGAAACCGCCTAATATCGCTTTGAAACGCAGAACTCAGTTATATTATTATTCTCTAAAACTACACAAGTAGTTTTTTTTTTTCAAAATAAATCATGAGTATTAGAAAGCTTGATTTTCAAATTGCTCATGCTAACTTTTGAGACAAATAATTTCTGTTAACTTTTGATATTTGTAAAGCAAAATGCATGTTTGATCTATTTACAACTGAAATACCATCCAACATGGTACACCATTTTCTGTCCAAAATATGTAGGAAATCATAATTATTTAAATTGGTGACATTAAAAGGCGTATGTGATACGTGACTTATAATCTATTAGTATTGTTTTTGTTACGAAAATTAGCCTAACTTTTCATTGGCAGACAAAATGTCTCTCATGGTTAGATAACAGCAGTAAGAGGAGTGGACTGCACGACTTCACGGTTGAGTGAACAAATACAAAAGCTAACGCCAGAGAAGTGACATCTGGGTTCAGTTTCTTGCCCCTGTTTATACCAGTTATAATATCCCTCTGTCGCCTCATCAGGTTTATAAAATTAGGGTCGAAGCCAACGTCACCTGACTGTGAGAACTGTCCACTCTCAAACACTACATATCCCTCTGAATCACACGATATTCATCTATATTTGAGTAATTTGACAACTATACCACGTGACATAGGCAAAGACCTGATTTGTAAGTCTGTTCTGATGAACCGACGAGATGTGAAAATATATACGTATTAACTATTCCTGCGATAGTCACCAATAGCAGCGAGTATCAACATCAATGAACTATGATATTGACTTTTAAAAATAATAATTTTCTGTCCGAACTGACAGGTCAGTAATATCAAAATCCGTGATAACATATTTTCATTTCTCTGTGACCATGTATTATACGTCCCTGCTGTGACTTAAATAGGCTACATCTCTGTGACGTAAGTTGACTACATCTCTGTGACTTAAGTAGGCTACATCTCTGTGACGTAAGTAGGCTACATCTCTGTGACTTAAATAGGCTACATCTCTGTGACTTAAATAGGCTTCATCTCAGTGACTTGAATAGGCTACATCATTGTGACTTAAATAGGCTACATCTCTGTGACTTAAGTAGGCTACATCTCTGTGACTTAAGTAGGCTACATCTCTGTGACTTAAGTAGGCCACATCTCTGTGACTTAAATAAGCTTCATCTCAGTGACTTAAATAGGCTACATCATTGTGACTTAAATAGGCTACATCTCTGTGACTTAAGTAGGCCACATCTCTGTGACTTAAATAAGCTTCATCTCAGTGACTTGAATAGGCTACATCATTGTGACTTAAGTAGGCTACATCTCTGTGACTTAAGTAGGCTACACCTCTGTGACTTAAGTTGGCTACACCTCTGTGACTTAAGTAGGCTACATCTCTGTGACTTAAGTAGGCTACATCTCTGTGACTTAAGTAGGCTACATCTCTGTGACTTAAGTAGGCTACATCATTGTGACTTAAATAGGCTTCATCTCTGTGACTTACCTGAACTGCTATTATGTAAATGATGGACTTGTATACCTGGGGACACTGACCACAGGTAAAGGAGAATTGCAGTACGGGTGTCACCTGTCACTTCTCCAGTACAGTAGTTATTTGTACATGCAAGCCCGGGTACAATTACGACAGATAATTCGATTCAGGAACCTTCGGATCAATTACATCATTGTATATGATACATTGTGTTAATTTGTCGAAATTTTGAGCATCGTAACACAATTTTAAAAAGGAAGACAATTTTGACTCGTGCCGTGCCCGGACCTCGAACTCACGATTTATGGCACCTAATCGCCAAGAAATTCTAGACTGCCTACCCACTACATAACCATGACATCTGACTATTGCAGATCGGATGTCATGGATTCAGATCGAGATATATATATATATATATGTGTGTGTGTGTGTGTGTGTGTGGGTGGGTGTGTGTGTGTGTGTGTGGTGTGTGAGGGTGTGTGCGTATGTGTGTGTGGAATGTGCGTGTGTGTGTAGAATGTGTGGAAAATTTTACAACTTCTCGTTTTTCAAGTGTAAAACGATTTAAATTTTATTGGAAACCTTTACATTTTTATACTTGATATTCAAAGTGAAACGAGTACTGCGTACTGACGGAATCAGCACACCCTTGAAAGGATTAACATGTACACATGGAAACTAGCTGATTCTGAAGTAGATTTCATTACAGTCAGAACTTGTAGGATTTTAGTTACACAACGAATTATTTTTATAATTACTCTACACTTTGTAATTCGCAACAGGCTCATTAGGTTCCAATAATTTGATCGACAGTTTCTAAACAGCTGGTTCAGATATGCAAACGTACCTAAGCTTTCATTTCATACTAAAATGTAACTTAAATCCTATCCTCGAAGATCGGTACAAGTGTGCTCTGACACAGAAAGAAACAAATTGCATCAAAAATGGCAAGTGCTTACCCCTTCCATATTGAATTAACGATTAGAATGTCGGTGATTTCCACAACAGTGTCTAATAGCGCAGACGGGAAGACATTACTATCAAATTAGCCTTATGTCCATGGGGTCACGCGTTCGATCTCCTTCCATCAGGATATTATTGCTTTTTGTTTGTTTTGATGATGAAGATGATGATTGGTGTGGTGGTGATGAAGACTATGACTGTTTATGATAATGATGGTGATGATGACAGGGACGGTTGTGTGGGCGTGTGTGAGGATCTGTATGAGTGATAAAGAATATGTGTGTGAGAGTATGTTTCAGGACCTTGTAATATAATTTCAAAATAAATGTTTGAAAAAAAATTTAATTCAATTTTGTTTGTTTGTTTGTCCTTTAATTTAATTACCCGTGTTGCATTGCGGCAAGTATTTAATAAAAACATGACCTTACATCTTCGGTGGAGATTAACACAGCCGATGAGTTTAATGAAATAGTGTTTTACTTGATACTGTTACAGACATGATAGAATGTCATCTCAATGTTAAATGTAACTTCAAGATATAAATATATATGATTTTAAAAGTCAACATATTAAGGAGTAATCCAACCAGTGAATTTATCTGTTGTTTCGTCTTTTCTCGTACATGTCCCAGTTTTATGGCAACACACCACACTTTCCGGGCGTACATGTTCTATATTTAGACACGGTGACTCCGGAAGTACATTTACCTGTCGTCATTAGTCATGTATTTTTATACTGACCAAGGAGATGAACCAAAATAGTAGCTACGTCACTGTAAAGCGCCATATCTCTTTCGTGTATAGAATTATCCGTACTTTCCAACACACGTGTACATGATGCTAGTGCAGCTAAACTAAAAAGAACTATAAAGAATTCTTTTTTCCCCTGCATAACATGATTTGCAATGATGTGTATTTTTCAGCGTAAATGTTAAAGATTTCTTTCCAATACAGATACTTTTTTACAATAGTATTCCTTTAGTTTAGCATTTTACCTCTTTTATTTACAGGTATCACAAGAATCGATCTTACTAATTTAATTATATGAAGGAAAAAAAACTTTTAATGTTTAAAAAAAATGTTGAAATCAAGAGGAGTTTTATCTGATCCATAGCTATGTATGTATAGTAGCCGAATATCGACAGGTCAACAGTGACGTCACAAGTCCACGAGCTTCGTTATCGCTCACAGAATATGCATATATTCAGAACAAACAGTTATCAGATGGCTTCTCTCCAATCACCTCCTACTTTTCCCTCTTTACTCATTTTCCTGTGGACGTAAAATCCATGAAATAAGTAAATTATCTGATGTCTTATCTTGTAAGTCAATCACGTAGGCGTGTAGAGGGGCGGCGTCTAGTGAGTTATAGGCCTATCGTGTTGTCATGTAAGCCAAAATATATAAAACAAGACGTGTTTATGAAACACTATGCTTCCGGTTGCAACAAAATTCTGAAGTAGGACATTAAAACTGTAATGTGTAAGACATGTGCTAATTGCATGCACACTTTGTGAAACACTTATGTCTCAAATGTGGTAATTTTTTTACACTTTCAAATGTAGGTCAAAGGTCACGTTCAAAATGTTTGGTACTCTTGGGAAGGTCTTGTCACAAGGAACACACATGCCAAATATGAAAGCCCTACTTCTTACAGTGTATTAGTTATGGGCAAGGTTAAAGTTGACAACAAACAGACATCACAAAAACAATATGTCCCCAATCTTCCGATCCGGGGTTATCAAAAATGTGTTCATTAAAAACTGGCCTAACCAACGGAAAATCAATTTCAATCTCAACAAAACATTTTTTAACTACAACCAGGAACTTCATATTCTCGGGCATTCAGACTCTCTCAGGCCTTCAGAGTCTCGGGTCAGACTCTCGCACCTTCTGACTCTCTCGGGCATTCAGTCTCTCGGGCCGTCAGACTCTCGGGCCTTCAGACTCTCCGACATTCAGACTCTCGAACCTTCATATTCTCCGGCCTTCGGACTCTCGGGCCTTAAGACTCTTGGGTCATCAGACTCTCCGGCCTTCGGACTCTCGAGCATGAAGACTCTATGACCTTCAGACTCTCGGGCCATCAGACTTTCGGGCCTTCAGATTCTTTGGCATTAAGACTCTTGGGCCATCAGAATCACGGGCCTTCAGACTCTCTCGGGCCATCAGACTCTAAGCGACCCATACTCTGCGGCATTCAGACTCTCGGATTTCAGACTCTCGAACTTTCATATTCTCCGGCCTTCGGACTCTCGGGCCTTAAGACTCTTGGGTCATCAGACTCTCCGGCCTTCGGACTCTCGAGCATGAAGACTCTATGACCTTCAGACTCTCGGGCCATCAGACTTTCGGGCCTTCAGATTCTTTGGCATTAAGACTCTTGGGCCATCAGAATCACGGGCCTTCAGACTCTCTCGGGCCATCAGACTCTAAGCGACCCATACTCTGCGGCATTCAGACTCTCGGATTTCAGACTCTCGAACTTTCATATTCTCCGGCCTTCGGACTCTCGGGCCATCAGTCTCTCGGGCCTTCAGAATATGGCCTTCGGACTCTCGGGCCTTCAGTCTCTCGGACCATCAGACTCCCGGGCCTTCAGACTCTCTCGGGCCATCAGACTCTCTTCGACCCATACTCTGCGGCATTCAGACTCTCGGACTTTCAGACTATCGAACTTTCATATTCGCCGGCCTTCGGACTCTCGGGCCGTCAGACTCTCGGGCATTCAGACTCTTGGACATTCAGACTCTCGAACCTTCATATTCTCCGGCCTTCGGACTCTCGGGCATTAAGACTCTCGGGTCATCAGACTCACGGGCCTTCAGACTCTCTCGGGTCTTCAGACTCACGGGCCTTCAGACTCTCTCGGGCCTTCAGACTCTTGAGCCTTCAGACTCTCTCGGGCCTACAGACTCTCTCGGGCCATCAGACTCTCTGCGACCCATACTCTGCGGCATTCAGACTCTCGAACTTTCATATTCTCCGGCCTTCGGACTCTCGGGCCTTCAGACTCTTTGGCATTAAGACTCTCGGGCCGTCAGACTCTCGGGCCTTCAGACTCTCGGGCATGAAGACTTTCGGGCCTTCAGACTTTCGGGCATGAAGACTCTTGGGCCGTCAGACTTTCGGGCATGAAGACTCTTGGGCCGTCAGACTTTCGGGCCTTCAGACTCTTGGGCGTTAAAACTCTCGGGCCGTCAGACTTTCGGGCCTTCAGACTCTTGGACATTAAGACTATCGGGCCGTCAGACTTTCGGGCCTTCAGACTCTTGGGCATTGGGACTCTCGGGCATGAAGACTCTCTCGGGCAATCAGACTCTCTGCGACCCATACTCTGCGGCATTAAGACTCTCGGGCCGCCTGACTTTTGGGCATTAAGACTCTCGGACAGTCAGACTCTCTAGGGCCATCAGACTCTCTGCGACCCATACTCTGCGGCATTCAGACTCTCGAACTTTCATATTCTCCGGCCCTCGGACTCTCGGGCCTTCAGACTGTGACATTCGGACTCTCGGGCTTTCAGACTCTTTGGCATTAAGACTCTCGGGCCGTCAGATTCTGGCACTTTCTGACTCTCTCGGGCATTCAGTCTCTCGGGCCGTCAGACTCTCGGGCATTCAGACTCTCGGACATTCAGTTTCTCGGATCATCAGACTCTCGGGCCATCAGACTCTCGAACCTTCATATTCTCCGGCCTTCGGACTCTCGGGCATGAAGACTCTATGACCTTCAGACTCCCGGGCCTTCAGACTCTCGAGCCATCAAACTTTCGGGCCTTCAGACTCTCTCGGGCCGTCAGACTCACGGGCCTTCAGACTCTTGAGCCTTCAGACTCTCTCGGGCCTACAGACTCTCTCGGGCCATCAGACTCTCTGCGACCCATACTCTGCGGCATTCAGACTCTCGAACTTTCATATTCTCCGGCCTTCGGACTCTCGGGCCTTCAGACTCTTTGGCATTAAGACTCTCGGGCCTTCAGACTCTCGGGCCTTCAGACTCTCGGGCATGAAGACTTTCGGGCCTTCAGACTTTCGGGCATGAAGACTCTTGGGCCGTCAGACTTTCCGTCAGACTTTCGCCTTCAGACTCTTGGGCCGTTAGACTCTCGGGCCTTCAGACTCTTGGGACATTAAAACTCTCGGGCCGTCAGACTTTCGGGCCTTCAGACTCTTGGACATTAAGACTATCGGGCCGTCAGACTTTCGGGCCTTCAGACTCTTGGGCATTAGGACTCTCGGGCATGAAGACTCTTGGGACTTCAGATTCTCCTGCCTTCAGACTTTTGGGCATTAAGACTCTCGGGCAGTCAGACTCTCTCGGGCAATCAGACTCTCTGCGACCCATACTCTGCGGCATTAAGACTCTCGAACTTTCATATTCTCCGGCCCTCGGACTCTCGGGCCTTCAGACTCTTTGGCATTAAGACTCTCGGGCCGTCAGATTCTGGCACTTTCTGACTCTCTCGGGCATTCAGTCTCTCGGGCCGTCAGACTCTCGGGCATTCAGACTCTCGGACATTCAGTCTCTCGGATCATCAGACTCTCGGGCCATCAGACTCTCCGACATTCAGACTCTCGAACCTTCATATTCTCCGGCCTTTGGACTCTCGGGCATGAAGACTCTATGACCTTCAGACTCCCGGGCCTTCAGACTCTCGAGCCATCAAACTTTCGGGCCTTCAGACTCTTTGGCATTAAGACTCTCGGGCCGTCAGACTCTCGGGCCGTCAGACTTTCGGGCATGAAGACTCTATGACCTTCAGACTCCCGGGCCTTCAGACTCTCGGGCCATCAGACTCTCTGCGACCCATACTCTGCGGCATTCAGACTCATCGGACTTTCAGACTATCGAACTTTCATATTCTCCGGCCTTCGGACTCTCGGGCCTTCAGACTCTTTGGCATTAAGACTCTCGGGCATGAAGACTCTCGGGCCTTCAGACTCTCGGGCATGAAGACTCTCGGGCCTTCAGACTCTCGGGCATAAAGACTTTCGGGCCTTCAGACTTTCGGGCATGAAGACTCTTGGGCCTTCAGACTCTTGGGCATTAAAACTCTCGGGCCGTCAGACTTTCGAGCCTTCAGACTATTGGGCCATCAAACTTTCGGGCCTTCAGGCTCTCTCGGGCCATCAGACTCTTTGGCATTATAACTCTCGGGCCGTCAGACTTTCGGGCTTTCAGACTCTTGGGCATTAAGACTCTCGGGCCGTCAGACTTTCGGGCCTTCAGACTCTTGGGCATGAAGACTCTCGGGCATGAAGACTCTTGGGCCTTCAGACTCTTGGGCATTAAGACTCTCGGGCATGAAGACTCTTGGGCCTTCAGATTCTCCGGCCTTCAGACTTTCGGGCATTAAGACTCTCGGGCAGTCAGACTCTCTCGGGCCATCAGAC
This sequence comes from Ylistrum balloti, assembly GCF_031769215.1. Taxonomy (NCBI): domain Eukaryota; kingdom Metazoa; phylum Mollusca; class Bivalvia; order Pectinida; family Pectinidae; genus Ylistrum; species Ylistrum balloti. The sequence continues at coordinate 27,929 of NW_026782614.1, read as the reverse complement.
TCTCTGCGACCCATACTCTGCGGCATTCAGACTCATCGGACTTTCAGACTATCGAACTTTCATATTCTCCGGCCTTCGGACTCTCGAGCCTTCAGACTCTTTGGCATTAAGACTCTCGGGCATGAAGACTCTCGGGCATGAAGACTCTCGGGCCTTCAGACTTTCGGGCATGAAGACTCTTGGGCCTTCAGACTCTTGGGCATTAAAACTCTCGGGCCGTCAGACTTTCGGGCATGAAGACTCTATGACCTTCAGACTCCCGGGCCTTCAGACTCTCGGGCCATCAGACTCTCTGCGACCCATACTCTGCGGCATTCAGACTCATCAGACTTTCAGACTATCGAACTTTCATATTCTCCGGCCTTCGGACTCTCGGGCCTTCAGACTCTTGGGCATTAAAACTCTCGGGCCGTCAGACTTTCGAGCCTTCAGACTATTGGGCCATCAAACTTTCGGGCCTTCAGACTCTCTCGGGCCATCAGACTCTTTGGCATTATAACTCTCGGGCCGTCAGACTTTCGGGCTTTCAGACTCTTGGGCATTAAGACTCTCGGGCCGTCAGACTTTCGGGCCTTCAGAGTCTTTGGCATTAAGACTCTCGGGCATGAAGACTCTTGGGCCTTCAGACTCTTGGGCATTAAGACTCTCGGGCATGAAGACTCTTGGGCCTTCAGATTCTCCGGCCTTCAGACTTTCGGGCATTAAGACTCTCGGGCAGTCAGACTCTCTCGGGCCATCAGACTCTCTGCGACCCATACTCTGCGGCATTCAGACTCATCGGACTTTCAGACTATCGAACTTTCATATTCTCCGGCCTTCGGACTCTCGGGCCTTCAGACTCTCGGGCATGAAGACTTTCGGGCCTTCAGACTTTCGGGCATGAAGACTTTTGGGCCGTCAGACTTTCGGGCATGAAGACTTGGGCCTTCAGACTCTATGGCCTTCAGACTATATATCCTTCTTCGTCCTTGGTTGTGCTCTGATGGTTATCGGACTGACCAGAAAAACAAAATGGCGACAACCATGGATTTTGACAATGAAATACTGCTCTTGCTATTTCTAGAGATATCCTGAGTATATCTTTCTTAGAATTTTATATTTTGGTTCCCCTTGGTTTCACACACACCCCTCCCCCTGAGGCCATGTGTGCCATTGTATTTCTGAACAGTACCCAAATCAAAGAGATGGTCATAGATGGCAATCTGTCATTTTGTCATTCTGACCAGTCCAAAAAAAGGAACATTTTTGGACCAAGGAGGTCCTACACTTTTCCAATAAATATCATTAACAATCTCTCGTTGTTAAAATCAATCCTGACATCAATTTTAGTTTTTGATTGGCCTCAAAATAAAACGGGCAGATATGAAATATGAGAAAGATCCATTCAGTACTCGAGAAATAGCAAAAACAATCGTTCATTGTCAAAAACCAAGATGGCTACCTGTCACCATTTTGTTTTTCAGATCAGTCCAAAAATCAAAATAGCAAAACTAGAAAGTACTTCAGAAGGAATAGTGATAGCAAGAATTGTTTACGGACGGAGGACAGACCACAGATGTAGGGCAGTTTGGATATACATGTCCGTCCATCATAAACATTCATTTGTCTGGAGATCTCAACACACAGATTTCAACCAATCTCTGTCCAACTCGAAACTCGAAATTATCTTTACATGAAATTGTGTTGAAAAATGAACTGCAGTTTTATTTATTAGTTTTGGAAGAGTTACTGCCCCTTGTATTTTCACAATCAGAATCTTGTTCAGAGATTCCATCATTTTCAAACGACCTCTTTCACACTCGGCGAGCTCGATCACTATGACATGCATTTGTGTTTTCCTAATCAACAGTTGTTTTTTTATTCCCCTTTGTTTTCTATTGTTCTGATCTTGTCTACAGATTTCACCCTGAAGCTTTTAACATATTTTATTTAAACTTTTTAAGCTTTAGAATGAATTCCTGTACAGCATTTACATTCAACAATTTTGTTTGAAATATAATACCCTATTTTTCAGATTTACAAACCTGTCCAGATAATTTTTCACTTGTTTTTGACTGTTCTCTTTAAAACAGATATGCTTTATAAAACACAAGTTTAGAAAAAGTTATCTCAATTTGTTTTCTCCCTCACTACTGAAAAAGATTTGTTTTGAACGTCATAAACTTCATTATCAAGAAAATGAAATTACAATTTCTCAGGGCAATTTTATTACACAATTATTTTTCATTTTCATATCTGTACTTATTTCAACATGGCATTTCTCTTTGGCACGGGGAGAATATATTGTTCCACATGGTGGTTCCTGCTTGGCTTGGTTGATTTGGAGATCATATTTATATCCTATTATAGGTAAGGTTATTCAAAGACGTTGAGGAAAGCAGAGGTTCGATAGAAGAAAAAAACACAGACCAGAGGGAGTACCTGGTGACTGCCCCATGTAGGCTTCGAATGACCTACTTAAGGGCTTGTGATAATGAAGATCTTTTCCAGTCACCCACCACCGCCGCACTCTTTGTTTACCTAACAATTCCTGAATTACAGATTCCATAAACAACACCATTTTTGACATGCCATAAATCTTTGTTGTATACACTGGTCATTTTCTGTAGATTCAAACCTTATTATATGTATTTACAGTGGTGATTTGTATCAGAGAAGTATTTACAACAGTAAGATACTGTGTAAGGTGTCCTGTTCCTTTTCATCCAGCTTTATTATTTCCTTATAAAATGTTATACAATGACAATTAACATTGAACATCATACCTATTTCTCAGGGACACATGAAAAATATTGGTGAAATTTATATATTACACAGGAAACCCATCATATATCCTCTATGTAAATATATAAGTAGTTTGAAATCTTTGGCACTAAAACATAAACTTCTGTAGAATACAGTTTTAATTACAGTAAAAATATATAAAGTTTACAACCAAACTCTGTGTATTCTGTACCGAACACTAACAACAGCAGACGAAACAGACAATTTCTAAATTTAAAATAAAATTTATCTTTTCCATAAAGATATACCATTTCTGTCACACCTGATGGAAATACACTGTGGTAGCCATTTCTTAAAAGGTTAGATGTAAAATTCATTTGTATCCAATATATTATAACGTGATGCTAGCCAAAATAGAACACTTCTCAAGTATTTAATGCAGAATTTTGATTTTTCAATACAAGTGATAAGGTATTCATAAATCATTAAGTCAATTTTTAACAGGCCATGTTTTCTATGCTTTTTATTATCTCTATCTGAAATTTTAAAAACTGAAATTATGAAAAAATTCCAGGAAATGATGCTATGTAACACAACAAATATTGTTTCATGTTTCAAAACAATGAAAAGTGTTGCTGAAATGAACATTTTTGATATATAAAGGACTGAGATTAATGAGAAACTTGGTGACCTTTTTTTGATAAAATAAAGAAAATATCAAGGTCATGTCAGTTATTTCTATAAAAGAACAGAATGATGAGTGGCGTTCCATTTTGGGCACCCCTACCTGTTGAAATGCATTGATGAAGCTGGCATGCCTAGATGTGTTCTATGCAGATACATGTACTCTGTTGACATGTAACCAAAGCATAAAATGAAAGCAAAAAGAATCTATTTATGGAAAAACTTGGCAGGAAATTTTTAAAACTTCCAATTCGAGTTTCGTCTAGCATCTTCAGAAGCATCATGGTATCTGGGCAGCACCATGGACCATCTAGTATATCAAACCATTAATTTTCAACAGTTTGGAGATTTCCTTCAACAGAATTCATTGTCCCAGCTACTGTTCCCCTGAATCTGTTGGCATTAACTTCAGGTTCCGTCACAATTTACTCTAACGGAAGACTTAACATTTCTGAAAATTACCAGCCATCTTTATTCCTATGTTACCTTCACTTTAAACAGAGATGAATTTAATGAGAAATATCACTTATTAAAAACATTTTTTTCAAAAAACTTTATTTTGGAATTTTTAATGTGTTAATGAGATCTCGGACCATACCAGCTATTGGTTTTGAATATGTCTCTAAAAGTACTGGAGTTTCAGCCTCTATCCTTATCCCTTTGGAGAAATTTGCATTACCTGAAAAAGAAAAAAAAAACATTTAACATTATGATTATACTGTAATAAACTAAAATGGGATGTATTTCATTCGAAAGATTAAAGGGGCAGTGGACACAATTTCATAAGTCAATTCATAAATCTGTCCATACTTTCAATAAAAAAAACCCAAAAATTCCATTGTAGACAGATATAAAATTTGTACAAGGATAGCTACATAACCCTTACACTTCAGTGTATCAAACGTTTACATAAAGACTAATGGTTTATGTCAGAAAACCCAGAAAACTTTCAGAATTACATATAAATCTCATTAATATAAGGTTACCACATTTAGAAGATATTGCAGAGGACATCTTACATGGGTAACACTATAATAACTGTTGTTAGGTACACAAGATGTAACATTCATTCAGAATGGGGACATCATACTGTATATACCCCCTTAACTACATTACTACTGTATATACCCCCTTAACTACATTACTACTGTATATACCCCCTTAACTACATTACTACTGTATATACCCCCTTAACTACATTACTACTGTATATACCCCCTTAACTACATTACTACTGTATATACCCCCATAACTTCATTACTACTATATATACCCCGTTAACTACATTACTACTGTATATACCCCCTTAACTACATTACTACTGTATATACCCCCTTAACTACATTACTACTGTATATACCCCCTTAACTACATTACTACTGTATATACCCCCTTAACTACATTACTACTGTATATACCCCCATAACTTCATTACTACTATATATACCCCGTTAACTACATTACTACTGTATATACCCCTTTAACTACATTACTACTATATATACCCCCTTAACTATATTACTACTGTATATACCCCCTTAACTACATTACTACTGTATATACCCCCTTAACTACATTACTACTGTATATACCCCCATAACTTCATTACTACTATATATACCCCGTTAACTACATTACTACTGTATATACCCCCATAACTACATTACTACAGTATATACCCCCTTAACTACATTACTACTGTATATAACCCCCATAACTACATTACTACAGTATATACCCCCATAACTACATTACTACAGTATATACCCCCTTAACTACATTACTACTGTATATACCCCATAACTTCATTACTACTATATATACCCCGTTAACTACATTACTACTGTATATACCCCCATAACTACATTACTACAGTATATACCCCCATAACTTCATTACTACTATATATACCCCGTTAACTACATTACTACTGTATATACCCCTATAACTACATTACTACAGTATATACCCCCTTAACTACATTACTACTGTATATACCCCCATAACTACATTACTACAGTATATACCCCCATAACTACATTACTACAGTATATACCCCCTTAACTACATTACTACTGTATATACCCCATAACTTCATTACTACTATATATACCCCGTTAACTACATTACTACTGTATATACCCCCATAACTACATTACTACAGTATATACCCCCATAACTACATTACTACAGTATATACCCCCTTAACTACATTACTACTGTATATACCCCCTAAACTACATTACTACTGTATATAACCCCCATAACAACATTACTACTGTATATACCCCCTTAACTACATTACTACTGTATATACCCCCATAACTACATTACTACAGTATATAACCCCCATAACTACATTACTACTGTATATACCCCCTAAACTACATTACTACTGTATATACCCCGTTAACTACATAACTACTGTATATACCCCCTTGAACTACATTACTACAGTATATACCCCCTTGAACTACATTACTACTGTATATACCCCCTTGAACTACATTACTACAGTATATACCCCCTTGAACTACATTACTACAGTATATACCCCCTTGAACTACATTACTACTGTATATACCCCCTTGAACTACATAACTACTGTATATACCCCCTTGAACTACATTACTACTGTATATACCCCCTTGAACTACATTACTACTGTATATACCCCCTTGAACTACATTACTACAGTATATACCCCCTTGAACTACATTACTACTGTATATACCCCCTTGAACTACATTACTACTGTATATACCCCCTTGAACTACATTACTACAGTATATACCCCCTTGAACTACATTACTACAGTATATACCCCCTTGAACTACATTACTACAGTATATACCCCCTTGAACTACATTACTACAGTATATACCCCCTAAACTACATTACTACTGTATATAACCCCCATTGAACTACATTAATACTGTATATAACCCCTTGAACTAAATTACTACAGTATATACCCCCTAAACTACATTACTACTGTATATAACCCCCATAACAACATTACTACTGTATATACCCCCTAAACTACATTACTACTGTATATAACCCCTTGAACTACATTACTACAGTATATACCCCCTTGAACTACATTACTACTGTATATACCCCCTTGAACTACATTACTACTGTATATACCCCCTTGAACTACATTACTACAGTATATACCCCCTTGAACTACATTACTACAGTATATACCCCCTTGAACTACATTACTACTGTATATACCCCCTTGAACTACATTACTACAGTATATACCCCCTTGTAACTACATTACTACTGTATATACCCCCTTGAACTACATTACTACTGTATATACCCCCTTGAACTACATTACTACTGTATATACCCCCTTGAACTACATTACTACAGTATATACCCCCTTGAACTACATTACTACTGTATATACCCCCTTGAACTACATTACTACAGTATATACCCCCTGTACATATACTGTATATACCCCCTTGAACTACATAACTACTGTATATAACCCCCATAACTACATTACTACTGTATATACCCCCTTAACTACATTACTACAGTATATACCCCCGTTAACTACATTACTACTGTATATACCCCCTTAACTACATTACTACAGTATATACCCCTGTTAACTACATAACTACAGTATATACCCCCTTAACTACATTACTACTGTATATACCCCCTGAACTACATTACTACAGTATATAACCCCCATAACTACATTACTACTGTATATACCCCCTAAACTACATTACTACTGTATATACCCCCTTGAACTACATTACTACTGTATATACCCCCTTGAACTACATTACTACTGTATATACCCCCTTAACCAAATGATTGATGAGTAGAATAAAACACCAAAAGGTGAACTTTATAACTGATTAAAGTTTACAGATCTACCCTCTTATCTGTGGCAGTAAGAATCCTGTACAAGAAAATTTTACCAGGATTCCTCTGCTTGTCTTTATATTTTCATCTCACAGAATAAAATAAAAGGGTTCTTTTTTAAGAGATTGAATATTTCTGATACTCCCGTGCTAATTTAAACACTCCTTACTGGATAATCCATATAGAGATACTGCTTATCTTGTAAGGTTACAAATGACAGGGTTTTGATGACAGATATAACTTTACCTTGATTTGATATTTTCTTGTCCTCATTATATACTATGAAGTCATCGGATGTAATGCCTAGTAGTTCTGCATACATTTTTGATATGTTTGAGGGTATTTTGCTATCGTCTACGCTATGATACACTACACGACATGGTGTATCCTTCATTTGGATTCTCAGCATGAAAGTCTGTAGCTGCAAAAGATAGCATCTAGGACTTTAAGTACAATGTATCATATATTTAACAAAATTTGAAATCTCTGATTCAAAAACTAGAAATTTGTCTCCCCTTATTAGCCAAAATACATAGAATATAATTTGTATGAGCAGTTTTCATTAGGGGTGGATGTGCAAAATTAGCAAAATAAGGACAAAACCTTTATTTGATAGGTTCCAGGAGAAAAGTACTGATCAATCGCAGGCTGATACACTGCTTTTTAAGATAACAAAGGAGTGACATCTAACTATACCGTTATGCAACCTCGCGATTCGCTTGATGTACATCAGTAGATCAAACTAGTCTTTTGTCTCGTCCACGAGGTTGTCATGACATGTTCCAGAGAAGAACATAGCAAAAAATAGTATCCCCCAGAGTAAAGGGGATGGCCTCTGTTTGAAACAGAGATAATATAACATGTATAGATCAATATCATCTGGATGTATTGATATATCTTATTAGCTCAGTAATACTTACAGTTTTGTAGCGACTTCCTGCTATGGTCCGCGCTGTGTTGATCACCTGCATGGTAGTATAGCCTGAATACCCATAGGAACCCCTCATCAATATCATATACAGCCAAACAAATGGACGAGCTTGTAGAGACTCCCAAAGATTAGTCAACCTTACAGCGTTCTGAAACTGTAACTTTCCTCTGAAAGGTAAATTTTGTTCTAAATGCTGTGTAAGTAAAAATCAACTGGACAAGGAGACAGAAGAATAACAGAGTGTACTGAGTTATCAATCTTATCCTCCCAAATACTATTAAGTCCCTGCTTCAGAGATGGAATTGAACATAAAATTATTAAAGAAAATAAAAATTCAGAACTTTTGTGAAAAAGACATACATAAATTACAAATCTATGGTAAATTGAATTTGTTATTGTTCATTAACCTAATGGACTAATGAATGGAATTACTGAGATAACATGCACAGAATCTAGACATCAAAGCATGATAAAGCTGGTTTTTGTACATAAAAGCTTGTGGACTGGTTTGATTTTAGTGTGAAACATACTTAACAGGTTTTAGTGGCGTGTGTTCGGCCGGACAGAGCAGTGCTGCTGATCTGAAAACTGTACTGTCTGTCCCTACCAGTGCGACTGATGTACTGCAGCCTAAACCATACCCCAGCACCACATCTACTCTGAAACATCACCACACATTACAGTCAGTACCATTCTAATGATCTACAAGAACAGAGATACATTCTAAACACTTGGAGTTTCTCAAGCGTCAGTATTTTCTATTTTTTTAATTGAAAGTGTACTGCTTGCATGTCCTAATTTCAAAATACTTCAATGATTTATCATAAAACTGATTATCAATATACTAAATTCCACACCAAGCACTGTTTGTCCTTATTTCAAAATACAACATGTCCAGAGGGTCTGCATTATTCATCTATTAAAATATACCTCTATTTCCCCCATTGAGCCCCGTACTTCTTTGTTCTGGGATTGGGCAGGGGACAAATCTGAGTGCTTTTCACCCAGAAATGCTCTGGAAAGAATCAAAACCTTTGTTTATACAAAGCTGATTAAATCCTATTTATCCAAATTATGAGAATTCAGGCAAAATTTAATATTCTGGACAAGTGGTATTTAAATATAAAGTTTTGAATGGATATATCAGCAATGTATGGCAGACACAGCACCATGCATACGTTGTCAGATGAGGTAACAAGAGGGGTGTGAATCTTAACCATTATCTGACAATCGACAAATGGATGAACAAACCATAGAATTCCCTGACTTTAAACATTCCTTGTAAGTGTCAGAAACTCAAAAATGGTAGGTTCTGTTCATGAAAAACAGTTGCACAATCTTGTAACAAAATGGCTACTGTGGTTGCCATGTTGAAGTTTTGATTGGACTGAAAAGTAACAACAAACCATCTCTTTCTTTTCCTTAACAAACAAAACAAGGTTCAAGAGGTTAAAAGGTTGTTATCAAGTGTCATGAAACAAAAATTATGTCACTGAATATAGTAAGCCAGTGTCGATACATGTACACCATCAAAACTGTCATCCTATACTAACAATTCTTACAAAGTTATTTCCAGAAGGAAATAACCCAGTTTATGCTCAAAAAAGCAATTTTTTCTATGAAAATTAAAGTAAAGTTTAAAAAAAAATTCCTCTCTAGGAAGAGATGTAATACCTATTTGGTAATTAAAGCACCTTCCATGCTTCCATTCATACAGAGCATTTTTTTCTACCATATCTGGGTGTTGAGAAGAAAATTTTTGAAATTTAAGTCAATCTGCCCCCTTTTGGCCCCACCCATCAGCCCCTGGGGATCAGTCAGGATCAATATGGGTATACAATCATGCTGTCATTTTTACCCTCTCCTTGTGGGGAAATATGACATCCTGGGGCCATAAAATTCACAATTTTGGTAAAGCACCATAAGATGCTTCCATGCATGAAGAGCATTTGATTCTACCATATCTGTGTGTTGAAATCCAAATCAATTTGACCCCTTTTAACCCCGCACTCATGCCCTTGGGGTGGGGACTATATAATTAATATTTTGATTCACCTTCGGCCAGGGAAGGTTTCTGCAAAATTTCATTGAAATCGAATCAGGAGTTTTTGAGAAGTCAAAAATGTTAAATTGTTTACAGAAACACGATGCCGAATGAAGGTGATCACAATAGGTCACCATAAGACCATCTCAGGATCATTTCAGAGAAGTTGGACTCAATTCCAGGGTGAAACTTGAGCTGAAGTTTCAAATAGGTGTTGCACAAGAAACCATGACCATGATTGTGCAAACATGTTACAATATGGCCTCCCTGACTGACATGTCAAAGTTTTGACAAGGTCGAAAAAAACAACACTTTGTTGGCTACCTTTCATCAACATTTTCACCAATTTTAGCTCAATGGCACCATTGAAAATGGAGAAGAAGTTTAAAATATGTGTTTCAAGATGGTGAAAACGGTGGCCATCTTGGATTTCAGGCTGACTTGAAAATAACAACACTAGGTCAGGACCATCTCAGGATATTTCATACAAGTTTGAGCTCGATGTCACTAGTGGAACTTTAGAAGATGTTTAAAATGTAAAAAGTTTCCATACAGCGGAAGGTGGTATGGCATGCTGCAACCAGCAGACAACGACAGACAAAGCACAATGGCTGTAAGTCATCATGACCCTTTGGGTCAGATGACATAATAATGGTTTATAATTCAATAATCTTGGTGGCATTGAATGAGTGGCATGTCACAACAGTTATAGTCATACGACTTTCTATTCATCATATCTCACTAAACTAAATAGAGATTACACCACAGTAACTGTAGAAACCAACCTCCTTATATTTAATGTCATTTGAAAGTCGAATACAAAATGCATCTTCTCATCCAGTGCTCCTGTGAAAACATTCCATTCCCTCCATTTGAGCCATTTCGTTTCACCATATCCTGGAACAACAAACATCAAACATTACATTTTACCATATCCTGGAACAACAAACATCAAACATTACATTTTACCATATCCTGGAACAACAAACATCAAACATTACATTTTACCATATCCTGGAACAACAAACATCAAACATTACATTTTATCATTTCTTTCAAAATGTTCATTAAAAACCAGAGAAAAAGTATTGATGTAAAGAATTTTTTGATGTTGCAAATATGTATATAGCACAATCAAACAGGAATTTATAGAAATAGGGTTTCCCTACAATTGGGTTAGGTTGTGATGTCACATCTTTGCCTTACTTTTTAAACATTTCAATTTCCTCTTCTGACACAACAGTGCCTGATCAAATCATAGACATTATGTGAGGATTTACTCTATACATGTATATGAAAATGTGATTTTATGTGCAGTAGATGCAAGTGAAGAGTGCCATCCCTCTTCTTGATGTTTGCAGATGATAGTGAAAATAGATGTGGGTGTATTTTGTCATGAAATCTGATCATAAAAACATCTCGTCCCTACCCCACATCACTGCGCTTTATAGTCCTCCCCAAAACAAACATCTCGTCCCACCCCTCATCACTGCGCTTTATAGTCCTCCAGAAAACAAACATCTCGTCCCACCCCCATGTCACTGCCCTTTAAAGTCCTCCCCAATACAAACATCTCGTCCCACCCCCATGTCACTGCGCTTTATAGTCCTCCCAAAACAAACATCTCGTCCCACCCCAACATCACTGCGCTTTATAGTCCTCCACAAAACAAACATCTCGTCCCACCCCCATGTCACTGCGCTTTATAGTCCTCCCCAAAACAAACATCTCGTCCCACCCCATGTCACTGCGCAATATAGTCCTCCCCAAAACAAACATCTCGTCCCACCCTTACATCACTACGCATTATAGTCCTCCCCAATACAAACATCTCGTCCCACCCCATGTCACTGCGCTTTATAGTCCTCCCCAAAACAAACATCTCGTCCCACCCCCATGTCACTGCGCTTTATAGTCCTCCCCAAAACAAACATACATGCTTTATAGTCCTCCATCCCCCACCCCCATGTCACTGCGCTTTATAGTCCTCCCCAAAACAAACATCTCGTCCCACCCCCATGTCACTGCGCTTTATAGTCCTCCACAAAACAAACATCTCGTCCCACCCCCATGTCACTGCGCTTTAAAGTCCTCCCCAAACAAGCATCTCGTCCAAACCCCATGTCACTGCGCTTTATAGTCCTCCACAAAACAAACATCTCGTCCCACCCCCATGTCACTGCGCTTTATAGTCCTCCCCAAAACAAACATCTCGTCCCACCCCATGTCACTGCGCTTTATAGTCCTCCACAAAACAAACATCTCGTCCCAACCCACATCACTGCGCTTTATAGTCCTCCACAAAAACAAACATCTCGTCCCACCCCAACATCACTGCGCTTTATAGTCCTCCCCAAAACAAACATCTCGTCCCACCCCCACATCACTGCGCTTTATAGTCCTCCCCAAAACAAACATCTCGTCCCACCCCCATGTCACTGCCCTTTAAAGTCCTCCCCAATACAAACATCTCGTCCCACCCACATGTCACTGCGCTTTATAGTCCTCCCCAAAACAAACATCTCGTCCCACCCCCACATCACTGCGCTTTATAGTCCTCCCCAAAACAAACATCTCGTCCCACCCCCACATCACTGCGCTTTATAGTCCTCCCCAAAACAAACATCTCGTCCCACCCCACATCACTGCGCTTTATAGTCCTCCCCAAAACAAACATCTCGTCCCAAAGTCCTCCCCAAAACAAACATCTCGTCCCAACCCCACATCACTGCGCTTTATAGTCCTCCCAAACAAACATCTCGTCCCACCCCACATCACTGCGCTTTATAGTCCTCCCCAAAACAAACATCTCGTCCCAACCCACATCACTCCGCTTTATAGTCCTCCCCAAAGCAAGCATCTCGTCCCACCCCCACATCACTGCGCTTTATAGTCCTCCCCAAAACAAACATCTCGTCCCACCCCACATCACTGCGCTTTATAGTCCTCCCCAAAACAAACATCTCGTCCCACACCACATCACTGCGCTTTATAGTCCTCCCAAAAACAAACATCTCGTCCCACCCCACATCACTGCGCTTTATAGTCCTCCCCAAAACAAACATCTCGTCCCACCCCACATCACTGCGCTTTATAGTCCTCCACAAAACAAACATCTCGTCCCACCCCATGTCACTGCGCTTTATAGTCCTCCCCAAAACAAACATCTCGTCCCACCCCCATGTCACTGCGCTTTATAGTCCTCCCCAAAACAAACATCTCGTCCCACCCCCACATCACTGCGCTTTATAGTCCTCACCAAAACAAACATCTCGTCCCACCCAAGCATCACTGCGCTTTATAGTCCTCCCCAAAACAAACATCTCGTCCCACCCCATGTCACTGCGCAATATAGTCCTTCCCAATACAAACATCTCGTCCCCCTACATCACTGCGCTTTATAGTCCTCCCCAAAACAAACATCTCGTCCCACCCCACATCACTGCGCTTTATAGTCCTCCCCAAAACAAACATCTCGTCCCTACCCCATGTCACTGCGCATTATAGTCCTCCCCAAAACAAACATCTCGTCCCACCCCCATGTCACTGCGCTTTATAGTCCTCCAAGAAACAAACATATCGTCCCACCCCTCATCACTGCGCTTTATAGTCCTCCAGAAAACAAACATCTCGTCCCACCCCCACGTCACTGCGCATTATAGTCCTCCCCAAAACAAACATCTCGTCCCACCCCACATCACTGCGCTTTATAGTCCTCCACAAAACAAACATCTCGTCCCACCCCAACATCACTGCGCTTTATAGTCCTCCCCAAAACAAACATCTCGTCCCACCCCCATGTCACTGCGCTTTATAGTCCTCCCCAAAACAAACATCTCGTCCCACCCCCACGTCACTGCGCTTTATAGTCCTCCCCAAAACAAACATCTCGTCCCACCCCACATCACTGCGCTTTATAGTCCTCCCCAAAACAAACATCTCGTCCCACCCCCATGTCACTGCGCTTTATAGTCCTCCCCAAAACAAACATCTCGTCCCACCCCATGTCACTGCGCTTTATAGTCCTCCCCAAAACAAACATCTCGTCCCACCCCCACATCACTGCGCTTTATAGTCCTCCCCAAAACAAACATCTCGTCCCACCCCATGTCACTGCGCTTTATAGTCCTCCACAAAACAAACATCTCGTCCCACACCACATCACTGCGCTTTATAGTCCTCCCAAACAAGCATCTCGTACCATCCCCATGTCACTGCGCTTTATAGTCCTCCCCAAAACAAACATCTCGTCCCACCCCACATCACTGCGCTTTATAGTCCTCCCCAAAACAAACATCTCGTCCCACCCCCATGTCACTGCGCTTTATAGTCCTCCCCAAAACAAACATCTCGTCCCACACCACATCACTGCGCTTTATAGTCCTCCCAAAAACAAACATCTCGTCCCACCCCACATCACTGCGCTTTATAGTCCTCAAAACAAACATCTCGTCCCACCCCCATGTCACTGCGCTTTATAGTCCTCCACAAAACAAACATCTCGTCCCACCCCCATGTCACTGCGCTTTATAGTCCTCCCCAAAACAAACATCTCGTCCCACCCCACATCACTGCGCTTTATAGTCCTCCCCAAAACAAACATCTCGTCCCACCCCCATGTCACTGCGCTTTATAGTCCTCCACAAAACAAACATCTCGTCCCACCCCACATCACTGCGCTTTATAGTCCTCCCAAAAACAAACATCTCGTCCCACCCCATGTCACTGCGCTTTATAGTCCTCCCCAAAACAAACATCTCGTCCCATCCCCATGTCACTGCGCTTTATAGTCCTCCCAAACAAACATCTCGTCCCACCCCACATCACTGCGCTTGATAGTCCTCCCCAAAACAAACATCTCGTCCCACCCCCACATCACTGCGCTTTATAGTCCTCCCCAAAACAAACATCTCGTCCCACCCCACATCACTGCGCTTTATAGTCCTCCCCAAAACAAACATCTCGTCCCACCCCCATGTCACTGCGCTTTATAGTCCTCCCCAAAACAAACATCTCGTCCCACCCCACATCACTGCGCTTTATAGTCCTCCCCAAAACAAACATCTCGTCCCATCCCCACATCACTGCGCTTTATAGTCCTCACCAAAACAAACATCTCGTCCCACAACACATCACTGCGCTTTATAGTCATCCCAAACAAGCATCTCGTCCCATCCCCATGTCACTGCGCTTTATAGTCCTCCCCAAAACAAACATCTCGTCCCACCCCACATCACTGCGCTTTATAGTCCTCCCCAAAACAAACATCTCGTCCCACCCCACATCACTGCGCTTTATAGTCCTCCACAAAACAAACATCTCGTCCCACCCAAACATCACTGCGCTTTATAGTCCTCCCCAAAACAAACATCTCGTCCCACCCCATGTCACTGCGCTTAATAGTCCTCCCCAATACAAACATCTCGTCCCACCCCCATGTCACTGCGCTTTATAGTCCTCCACAAAACAAACATCTCGTCCCACCCCATGTCACTGCGCTTTATAGTCCTCCAGAAAACAAACATCTCGTCCCACCCCATGTCACTGCGCTTTATAGTCCTCCCCAAAACAAACATCTCGTCCCACCCCCATGTCACTGCGCTTTATAGTCCTCCACAAAACAAACATCTCGTCCCACCCCAACATCACTGCGCTTTATAGTCCTCCCCAAAACAAACATCTCGTCCCACCCCACATCACTGCGCTTTATAGTCCTCCACAAAACAAACATCTCGTCCCACCCCACATCACTGCGCTTTATAGTCCTCCCCAAAACAAACATCTCGTCCCACCCCACATCACTGCGCTTTATAGTCCTCCACAAAACAAACATCTCGTCCCACCCCCATGTCACTGCGCTTTATAGTCCTCCCCAAAACAAACATCTCGTCCCACCCCCACATCACTGCGCTTTATAGTCCTCCCAAAAACAAACATCTCGTCCCACCCCACATCACTGCGCTTTATAGTCCTCCCCAAACAAACATCTCGTCCCACCCCCATGTCACTGCGCTTTATAGTCCTCCCCAAAACAAACATCTCGTCCCACCCCATGTCACTGCGCAATATAGTCCTCCCCAATACAAACATCTCGTCCCATCCCAATGTCACTGCGCTTGATAGTCCTCCACAAAACAAACATCTCGTCCCACCCCCATGTCACTGCGCTTTAAAGTCCTCCACAAAACAAACATCTCGTCCCACCCCAACATCACTGCGCTTTATAGTCCTCCACAAAACAAACATCTCGTCCCACCCCCATGTCACTGCGCTTTATAGTCCTCCCCAAACAAACATCTCGTCCCACCCCCATGTCACTGCGCTTTATAGTCCTCCCCAAAACAAACATCTCGTCCCAACCCCACATCACTGCGCTTTATAGTCCTCCACAAAACAAACATCTCGTCCCACCCCCATGTCACTGCGCTTTATAGTCCTCCCCAAAACAAACATCTCGTCCCACCCCCACATCACTGCGCTTTATAGTCCTCCCCAAAACAAACATCTCGTCCCACCCCACATCACTGCGCTTTATAGTCCTCCCCAAAACAAACATCTCGTCCCACCCCATGTCACTGCGCTTGATAGTCCTCCCAACAAACATCTCGTCCCACCCCCATGTCACTGCGCTTTATAGTCCTCCCCAAAACAAACATCTCGTCCCACCCCAACATCACTGCGCTTTATAGTCCTCCCCAAAACAAACATCTCGTCCCACCCCACATCACTGCGCTTTATAGTCCTCCCCAAACAAGCATCTCGTCCCATCCCCATGTCACTGCGCTTTATAGTCCTCCCCAAAACAAACATCTCGTCCCACCCCTATGTCACTGCGCTTTATAGTCCTCCACAAAACAAACATCTCGTCCCACCCCAACATCACTGCGCTTTATAGTCCTCCCCAAAACAAACATCTCGTCCCACCCCACATCACTGCGCTTTATAGTCCTCCACAAAAACAAACATCTCGTCCCACCCCATGTCACTGCGCTTTATAGTCCTCCCCAAAACAAACATCTCGTCCCACCCCACATCACTGCGCTTTATCGTCCTCCCCAAACAAGCATATCGTCCCATCCTCATGTCACTGCGCTTTATAGTCCTCCCCAAAACAAGCATCTCGTCCCACCCCCATGTCACTGCGCTTCTCGTAGTCCTGCGCTTTAAAGTCCTCCAAAAACAAACATCTCGTCTCATCCCGATGCCACTGCGCTTTATAGTCCTCCCCAAGCAAGAATCTCGTCCCACCCCCACATCACTGCGCTTTATAGTCCTCCCAAAACAAACATCTCGTCCCACCCCATGTCACTGCGCTTTATAGTCCTCCCCAAAACAAACATCTCGTCCCACCCCACATCACTGCGCTTTATAGTCCTCCACAAAACAAACATCTCGTCCCACCCCAACATCACTGCGCTTTATAGTCCTCCACAAAACAAACATCTCGTCCCACCCCACATCACTGCGCTTTATAGTCCTCACCAAAACAAACATCTCGTCCCACCCCCATGTCACTGCGCTTTATAGTCCTCCAAAAAACAAGCATTTTGTCCCACCCCCACATCACTGCGCTTGATAGTCCTTCCCAAAACAAACATCTCGTCCCAAAACAAACAAACATCTCGTCCCACCCCTATGTCACTGCACTTTATAGTCCTCCCCAAAACAAACATCTCGTCCCACCCCCATGTCACTGCGCTTTATAGTCCTCCACAAAACAAACATCTCGTCCCACCCCATGTCACTGCGCTTTATAGTCCTCACCAAAACAAACATCTCGTCCCACCCCCATCTCACTGCGCTTTAAAGTCTTCCACAAAACAAATATATCGTCCCACCCCCACATCACTGCGCTTGATAGTTCTCCACAACACATACATCTCGTCCCACCCCACATCACTGCGCTTTATAGTCCTCCCCAAAACAAACATCTCGTCCCACCCCCATGTCACTGCGCTTTATAGTCCTCCCCAAAACAAACATCTCGTCCCACCCCATGTCACTGCGCTTTATAGTCCTCCCCAAAACAAACATCTCGTCCCACCCCACATCACTGCGCTTTATAGTCCTCACCAAAACAAACATCTCGTCCCACCCCACATCACTGCGCTTTATAGTCCTCCCCAAAAGAAACATCTCGTCCCACCCCACATCACTGCGCTTTATAGTCCTCCCCAAAACAAACATCTCGTCCCACCCCACATCACTGCGCTTTATAGTCCTCCCCAAAACAAGTATCTCGTCCCACCCCATCACTGCGTCCCACAAACCCATGTCACTGCGCAATATAGTCCTTCCCAATACAAACATCTCGTCCCAACCCCATGTCACTGCGCTTTATAGTCCTCACCAAAACAAACTTCTCGTTCCTACCTAATGTCACTGCGCTTTATAGTCCTCCACAAAACAAACATCTCGTCCCACCCCCACATCACTGCGCTTTGAAGTCCTCCCCAAAACAAACATCTCGTCCCACCCCAACATCACTGCGCTTTATAGTCCTCCACAAAACAAACATCTCGTCCCACCCCATGTCACTGCGCTTTATAGTCCTCCCCAAAACAAACATCTCGTCCCACCCCACATCACTGCGCTTTATAGTCCTCCCCAAAACAAACATCTCGTCCCAAACCACATCACTGCGCTTTATAGTCCTCCACAAAACAAACATCTCGTCCCACCCCCACATCACTGCGCTTTATAGTCCTCACCAAAACAAACATCTCGTCCCACCCAAACATCACTGCGCTTTATAGTCCTCCCCAAAACAAACATCTCGTCCCACCCCACATCACTGCGCTTTATAGTCCTCACAAAACAAACATCTCGTCCCACCCCCACGTCACTGCGCTTTATAGTCCTCCCCAAAACAAACATCTCGTCCCACCCCACATCACTGCGCTTTATAGTCCTCCCCAAAACAAACATCTCGTCCCACCCCATATCACTGCGCTTGATAGTCCTCCCCAAATAAGCATCTCGTCCCACCCCCATGTCACTGCGCTTTATAGTCCTTCCCAAAACAAACATCTCGTCCCACCCCCACATCACTGCGCTTTATAGTCCTCCCCAAAACAAACATCTCGTCCCACCCCACATCACTGCGCTTTATAGTCCTCACCAAAACAAACATCTCGTCCCACCAAAACATCACTGCGCTTGATAGTCCTCCCCAATATTAACATCTCGTGATTAAGTCCAGACCTGACCAATTTTATGGTTTCTGGTTGTATAAAGATAAGGTCTAGACCTGACCATTTTATGGTTTCTGGTTGTATAAAGATTAAGTCCAGACCTGACCAATTTTATGGTTTCTGGTTGTATAAAGATTAAGTCCAGACCTGACCATTTTATGGTTTCTGGTTGTATAAAGATTAAGTCCAGACCTGACCAATTTTATGGTTTCTGGTTGTATAAAGATTAGGTCCAGACCTGACCATTTTATGGTTTCTGGTTGTATAAAGATTAGGTCCAGACCTGACCATTTTATGGTTTCTGGTTGTATAAAGATTAGGTCCAGACCTGACCATTTTATGGTTTCTGGTTGTATAAAGATTAAGTCCAGACCTGACCAATTTTATAGTTTCTGGTTGTATAAAGATTAAGTCCAGACCTGACCATTTTATGGTTTCTGGTTGTATAAAGATTAGGTCCAGACCTGACCATTTTATGGTTTCTGGTTGTATAAAGATTAGGTCCAGACCTGATCATTTTTATAGTTTCTGGTTGTATAAAGACTAGGTCCAGACCTGACCATTTTTATAGTTTCTGGTTGTATAACGATTAGGTCCAGACCTGACCATTTTATGGTTTCTGGTTGTATAAAGATTAAGTCCAGACCTGACCAATTTTATAGTTTCTGGTTGTATAAAGATTAAGTCCAGACCTGACCAATTTTATGGTTTCTGGTTGTATAAAGATTAGGTCCAGACCTGACCATTTTATGGTTTCTGGTTGTATAAAGATTAAGTCCAGACCTGACCATTTTTATGGTTTCTGGTTGTATAAAGATTAGGTCCAGACCTGACCATTTTTATAGTTTCTTGTTGTATAAAGATTAGGTCCAGACCTGACCATTTTATGGTTTCTGGTTGTATAAAGATTAGGTCCAGACCTGACCAATTTTATAGTTTCTGGTTGTATAAAGATTAGGTCCAGACCTGACCAATTTTATAGTTTCTGGTTGTATAAAGATTAGGTCCAGACCTGACCATTTTATAGTTTCTGGTTGTATAAAGATTAGGTCCAGACCTGACCATTTTATGGTTTCTGGTTGTATAAAGATTAGGTCCAGACCTGACCATTTTATGGTTTCTGGTTGTATAAAGATTAGGTCCAGACCTGACCATTTTATGGTTTCTGGTTGTATAAAGATTAGGTCCAGACCTGACCATTTTTATGGTTTCTGGTTGTATAAAGATTAGGTCCAGACCTGACCATTTTATGGTTTCTGGTTGTATAAAGATTAGGTCCAGACCTGACCATTTTATGGTTTCTGGTTGTATAAAGATTAGGTCCAGACCTGACCATTTTATGGTTTCTGGTTGTATAAAGATTAGGTCCAGACCTGACCATTTTATGGTTTCTGGTTGTATAAAGATTAGGTCCAGACCTGACCATTTTATGGTTTCTGGTTGTATAAAGATTAGGTCCAGACCTGACCATTTTATGGTTTCTGGTTGTATAAAGATTAGGTCCAGACCTGACCATTTTATGGTTTCTGGTTGTATAAAGATTAGGTCCAGACCTGACCATTTTATGGTTTCTGGTTGTATAAAGATTAGGTCCAGACCTGACCATTTTTATGGTTTCTGGTTTTATAAAGATTAGGTTCACTCTTGACCACAAATGTGCCGCAATCAAAGGACCAAGAGAGAAAAAAGTCACCAGAAACTGAAGCCAATGATCTCAGTTAAAATCAGTAAGATCGCCTGTCCTATCCAGGAACCAGTTGACCTCCTGTAGAAGAAGAAGATTCAGAGAGGAGAGCCTAAGACGTAACAAGAGCCCTGACTTCACGAGCTGTAACCTTGAACCGCCCACATATCCCTTCATCGGAGTGATCGTAAGCAAAATGCATTCCCACAGATCTATCTTAGACAGACTGAGCAGTGATGTCCTGCTTAGCTTTTTTGATGGGCAGAAACAACAGAGAATGGTAACCTCCCCCTCACTGGTTTTATCGAGATAAACCACAATGTCCGACAAGGACAAAACAAACTGCCATTGTTTGAGATGCCTACAACAGACACCAAGGAAGGAATTCTGATAGGTTCAGGAGAAAACCCTGGCATCTCATTCTTAGCGAAGGAAGCAGGATCGGTGAACAAAGACACCGCAGAATACCCCTAGACTAACGGAGACAAGAAGGAAGACATGATACTTTACTGCCTCTGCGCACAAAAATCAAGGCAATGAAAAAACTGTAAAGAACAGGAAGAAACTTCAAAGAAGCATTATCAAGAGGCTCATACAAGTCTCTAATCAAGGATTCCGTTGTGGTGCTATCTACCTGACTCTAGGTCTGACCAGATTGAAACCCCTCAGCAGAGCAGACAAGGAAGGGGAAATGCTGACTTTCTGTCTGCCATTAAAAGCAAAGACAAAGGCCAAAGCAAAGCGGTAGCCAACTATGGTTCCAGGTGCTAGATTAAAAACTCTGAAGAAGGACAGATGAAAATCAGCGATCACCAGAACAAGAGCTTCTCACCACACCAGTTACAGAATTTTCCCGATCTGGATTGGCAGAAGTGACAGACCGGATGGATCTTACAATGCGAGCTGACACATCCTCAGAAAAGCATGTGAGCGAGGCGGCCTCCCTTGATAGGTGGATGATCTGAGGCTGTGAATGCAACACATTGTACCGAGGCTGCCGAAGGAGGTCTCGACTTAGTGGCAACCGCAGAGGCTGGTCCACCAGCGGAGATTGTTACACAGGAAATCAGGCTGCCTCGTCCATAGGGGAGCTTCCAGAGGAAAAGAGCAGGAATTTTCTTGAAACTTCTGGAGCACCATGCCCACCAGAATGAGCGGGGGAAAACGAATCAACATTCAGCTTGTTCCAATACAAACCTGTAGATCGAGGACTGGAGAGACATAGGTTGGCAACTGAGTATCCAGAGCTGTGGTACACAGATCTTTGAGGTTTGTTCCAAGCCTGACATACTGCTCGGAAAACCAAGGGTTTCAGCCACCATTCCACCAAAACCGACTGACGACGTCTGGAAAGATTGTCGGCCAGGAGTTTCAAGCAGCCTAGAAGATGCCCAACCTGAATGGTCAAGTGCATGTCCTTACAAAGCGAAAGAATCTTGATAGTCAAGGCACACAGCACATGAGATCTAGTGCCCCTTACTTTTTTCATGTAAGCGATAACTGTGGAGTTGTCTGTAGCCAGACAAATGACCTGTGACTGTAGCACCTCCCAAAGGGATTACAGAGCTAGCAGGACTGTCTCCGACAAACTGATGTGCTAAGAGAGCTGTTCCCTGGACCATTCCTTGGACTGGACATAGCCGACCAGGTAGGTGCCCCAGCCCGTCACGGACGCGTCCGAAAAAAGGGGGGTGAGACTTGATCCACGGAGGGGAACCCGTTGAAGAACGTGTCCCTACAAGTCTACCAAGAGGCAAAGTCATTCACTGACTTAGTTAAGGGGAGCATAACTTTCCAATCCAAGCAGGAACCTTGTTGGCGTGCAAGAACATTTTCAAGGGTCTGACGTAAAGAGTCTCGAACTTTCATACACTTGTCCTCTGGCGAAAGAGCAATGATCAGAACCGTATTGAAACTGTAGGCATCTGAAATTGCCTTCATACCCATCCCCAGTGAAGCGATGATGCCCTATGGAGTCTCCATCTTGAAGTAGGGGAATCCACGCGCATGTTTAAAGTAATCAGAACATTTTGGAGTAGACGTCGGGTGTACATTCCATCGCAGGAATCTCCTCAACCATTTCCTTGCATAGCGTAGTCCGTACTTCCTCCTCAGAGCAAGAGCCTTTTTTACGGATCATCAGGAGTGGGGAAGAAGATTTGCTTTGCAGACGGGGGATCCTGAATCAAGAGAGTCCCCCAACCCTCCGAAACCATAAACAAAGGCCAGCTGTCTTGGGTGCTGTCCCTTCACTGAGGAAAGAAGGAAACGAGAGGGCCGCCTACCAGGAGTTCCGGTAAAGGAACGCCTAGGCCTTTCCACACAACAGAACCGGGGTCTGAAGAAACCACATCCAAATATGACCAACTGGCGATGGCACGGAAGAAAGAAGCGAACCAGGAGCTCGATTTTCCATTGGAAGAAAGTTTCTTGCCACCCGTTTCTTTCTTGCCCTTTGCTTTGAGGACTTCTTCACTGCCGGCCAATAACCCTGTGAAGAATCTGACCACTAGGAACAGGGAAAACAATGCCAAAGGTCATTGAATCATCTTTCAGATCCTTCTATACATCGGATAATACCCCACTAAACAGAGTTGGACCACTAATGGGGGACGTCAAAAGGCGAGAACGGAAGGGTTCGCAAACCTTATGTCCCTGTGGACGAAACCGCAGCCACTGAATGTAATTTTTATGAATTCAAGGCAGACATTAGTCTGACCTGCATATCTCTCGTCGTCGGAAAGTCGGTCCACATACAGATCGACTGTACAATGGCAGGATATGAGGCGAGGGGAGCAGCATCCTCTCGACCTTGTGATGTTCCTTTGGCTGGAACACCACCTGGTCTACTAACTTCCCGGGCCAGAAAGATAAGTCCCTCGATCCAGCTTGGCTGGATGAGGAGTCAGCTTCCCATCATGAATGGCATAACTGAAGGGATTAGCCTTCGATAAATCCCAGGTTTCAGCCCAACAAACCAAGGAAACACAGGAAAACGGGACTAAATATCACGACCTACATAATATCAAATAAATAGGAAATCAAGTAAAACCGTTATGAAATGTGAGCAAATTCACAGGAATATAGGAGGATACCGCCCTGTATTTGTGGAAAGTCACGTTGAAAATAGCCAGCAAGCTTAGCGCCATAGATAAAGAAGGACGTATTTCCGGTCGTACGTATGCACGACGAGCAGGTAAGAAGGGCTCCCTGCGGAGAGTTTATAATTAAATCACCTAGCAGTAGTATTATGAGAAGCATTTGTAGATTTCAGACTTTCAAACTATTGCTATCATCAAGGGAGCTGTTTAGGCTAATGAAAAGTAAGCTATTATGCTATGAATTTAAAGGATGAAATGGCAAGTGTCACGAAATAAGGAGTGGCACTTGTGCCCTTTGTGTAAATTGTATGAAAGCAGCTTATGCTTCGTTTTAGATATATTAACCGCAAATGCCATTGGTAGATATATTAAAATGATGCATATGAAATTGTATAACATATATCAATTGAATCCCTTCTAAAATCATAACCATTATACATAGACTAGTTCTTGTTGTCACATTGATATTCAAAAAGTTGTCCTTTGTCCAGGTTGAATAATTACAGGTGTATAATCTAATACAGAAGATTATCAATAATAAAATCCAGGTAAACAGCATGTATTTAAATACCATCTCCTGGAAACCAGAACCACAGTAACATCCTACACAATGTCGCTTTCAGTCACATTAAAACAACCTTACATCATTGACTTTGAAGCTATTTAAGACCGGTGCCTCTATACGTTACCATGGACGTCGGTACCAGGCCTGGTGTTTCTTTACCATATTTACCAATCATAATGTTCTGTTTTGGCTTTATCAAGTACCATGAGATGTTTAGTAAACCAGGTGACTTTAGGTCGAATAGCATAACATAACGAAAAAGGACTGTGGCGGTGAATTTCCAGGTTAGAGAAATATAGACAATGTTAAGTAACACTTTGACGCTGGAGATGGAAGCATGGGTTTATCAATAACGCTGTGCCAACATGGAAAATTTATCTGATTGTGGTTTTGCACTGAGAGGACAGAGGAACAATTTACAATTTGGTGATTGACATGCATGTGTAACAAATTGTAAAAATCTCCTGTGATTTATCTTAATTATCAAAATTGCGACTCTGCTGAGTCGAATTCCTGTCCGTATGAAAGGTCAGACTACTTGTGTCCATCATAAAGGGAGGCTGTTGGAGTTTTATTGTCAAACATGCCGGGCACTCATTTGTCCCAATTGTCTACCATCAATTCACAAAGGGCATACTGTTTGTGAGCTCAGTGAAATTTCTCCTCAAAAACAGATAGACATTAAAAAAAATATTGATTAAACAGAAAAAAATGACATTGTACAATTTGAGAAATGTATCAAATTTACTGAACCATTCCTTAAAGATAAAACCAGTACATTTTAAAACTTGTCACGTGAGGTGATCAACTGAAACAAGACCTTGACCTGCTAGCAGACTATTTTTAGAAAGATGGGATAGGACAATTTAAGGATGATACAGAAATTCAAAGAGGAACTGGAAATGTGAGAGAATCACTCGAAACAACAAATCCAGGAATGTCAAGTCGTCCATCAACGTTTTTCGTACATAGATATCTACAATGCCTCTTGTGATATCCATTCTATTTACAGTTTGCCGGGAAAAACTGTCCTGGATACTGCCAGCTTCACGCCTAACCAAAATCCTCGAGGTCCACTGAAACTAGCCATAGGGGATGTTACCGCCATACAAATAAACACCCTTCTGTCAGAGACTAAGGTGGTCAGGGGGTGCGAGTCTCCTCGTAAAATCACTTCTTTGTGTCCTACCATGGATGGTAAGGTGTGGATCTGTACCACAAAAAATTACACTGTTATTTCAACACTAACTTTTTTGGACAGCCAAGGAAAAATTCTACATGCTATTGATTATCGATAAACGATCAATAACATCACACACGTTGGATCTGTGACAGTCAATACAACATCATGAAGATGGACTTTACTTTGACCGCTGCCCTTTCGTCAACAGTTAGATAAAATGGAATAGCTTGGACAGGGTGAACTTGACTGTGGCCGATCTTAACTCTCCTCAACTGTTTGATACCACGGAATAGCTTGGACAGGGTGAACTTGACTGTGGCCGATCTTAACTCTCCTCAACTGTTTGATACCACGGAATAGCTTGAACAGGGTGAACTTGACTGTGGCCGATCTTAACTCTCCTCAACTGTTTGATACCACGGAATAGCTTGGACAGGGTGAACTTGACTGTGGCCGATCTTAACTCTCCTCAACTGTTTGATACCACGGAATAGCTTGGACAGGGTGAACTTGACTGTGGCCGATCTTAACTCTCCTCAACTGTTTGATACCACGGAATAGCTTGGACAAGGTGAACTTGACTGTGGCCGATCTTAACTCTCCTCAACTGTTTGATACCACGGAATAGCTTGGACAGGGTGAACTTGACTGTGGCCGATCTTAACTCTCCTCAACTGTTTGATACCACGGAATAGCTTGGACAGGGTGAACTTGACTGTGGCCGATCTTAACTCTCCTCAACTGTTTGATACCACGGAATAGCTTGGACAGGGTGAACTTGACTGTGGCCGATCTTAACTCTCCTCAACTGTTTGATACCACGGAATAGCTTGGACAGGGTGATCTTTAATGGTGGTTAGCCGGAAATATATAATGTTATCGGAGATTCTAAATTACTAAATGACATAGCCTGTTCTTCAATATCAAATGTTTAACTTTTCGTTGTTTGTACGCAAAATGCAGCATTCTAATTTGTCGTTTTTACGCGCATTCATTCATTTCGCAAATAGGTTCTTCTTTCATACAAGCAAGAAACTATGAACAAATATCCCTATCAAAGCTTAATTAGAGTTTCCCCAAATGCACGACCCTAAACGATACCTGAAGCATCGTCTCTTCACGTGCCTGCACTAACAATACTGTCAAAATGTAATCCATGAGATTAGTTGTATGGATAAAGTTATAGCGTAATATTGAGATCGCTGGCTATAAGAACAGTACATAACAGTGCCACCAGTATGAATAAACGCATCTTAATTACATTTTAAATATTGATATACACGGAAACACCTTTTGCAGTTTGTCATATTTTTAAAATTATGTGCATTGCTGGACCATTGCATGCCGACTAGACAGTCTAAATTAATGAAATATTATTAATGTTATACAGTATCTATACCCTTTAATGAGATGGTAATGCGAAGTAACAAATCCAATGAATTCTTTGCACTCATTAAACATCACATTGTAAATTTCCTGTTTGGCTTTTCACTGAATGTTGATTGCTAGATGGTTATTGCGATTTCAATGAGCTAACTGCACGCTTTATGTGATGTATGAAACTGTAAAAACAGTGGTACCAGTTCTATCACTTGCCAACATTCCATTGGTAATAATTATGTAAATATATTATTGTGTAAAATAGGCACAGGTACCTGTTTAGCTACAAACAACTAAATAGACTCATAAACCTGTTTAGCTCCAGGCTAATAAATAGCCAAAGATCCGTGTCTAGCTCCATCCAACTAAATAGTCAATGTCCCTGTCTAGCTACATGCTACTAAATAGTCACATGTCCCTGTCTAGCTACATGCTACTAAATAGTCACATGTCCCTGTCTAGCTACATGCTACTAAATAGTCACATGTCCCTGTCTAGCTACATGCTACTAAATAGTCACATGTCAATGTCCAGCTACA